>NC_080428.1:405000-410000 GCF_029873635.1 Malania oleifera | reverse complement strand
CACCGCACCATGTCGTAGGGGCCTTTTCATTCAATTTCTTTTCATATAGAAGATTGACTATATGTTTTTTTTTCTTTTCCCAAAAAACATTGGGGATATCTGAGCAAATTTCTTTTTCAAATTTTTATTTTAATTTATTAATTCTTTTTTTAATTTTAGAATCTTGAAGTTGTTGTTGAATTTTCTTATTCTTTCTTTCTTTTGATAAAAAATTGATATATTTTCTCTTATTTTGGATAAGATTTATTATTACATTATTTTTAAATTTATTAATTTTCTTTTCTCTCATTGGTTTTGAGAATTTAAAACAGATTTCTCTTCCACTTATTTTAGTTTTGATTCCTTCTTGATTTGTTACAAATGGATAGATAAAAGTTAAAAATGGAGTTCCTAGTATTATGGCTTGACTAAGATTTTTGACAATTATGAACGAAGTTTTGAGACATATATTGTTGTTGCATATATGAGCATTTGACAATTTATATTTTAAGTTTTTTCCTGATCTCAACTCAAATGCCCCTCATTGAGAAAATCCTAGCCTATTTATAATAGTCTTACAATAATTGGAAGAATTTAAATTATTACAACTTGCTTTTGAACTTGTGGTTGAAATAATTGTTGGATAAATAGGTGTCTCTAATAGGTTGGAATCTTTAGCTAGACATATATTGTTATTGTGTATATATATGTGTATTATTATGTATATATGTTAATAATACATACATATTTAAATGTATTAAGATGTCTATGAAATATAATATATGTGTGTTTATGTAACGTCCCAAACCCGAAAATCTGGTTCAGTGTATTATACCTGAATAAATCGTACTTTGTAGCACCCCAAACCTGCTTGGTGGGACCCGAGTGCCACGTAATCCATTTTTCTGTACCTATTATTCCTTTAACAATTACACAGCTGAAAAAATAACTACAATCCTCAACCAATAATACCAGAGTTTTCTACATCCATCTACATTCCAAAATAAATCATTCATCAACCTGCATTCATATATATACATATCTCCAACATTTAGTATTCACAACCATCCATTTCTCAAAAGACTTAAAACATAAAACATAAAACTTAAAACTTTGATACGACCCAAAATATCATCGCAAGTTCATACCCCTTTTCTCAAAAATGCTATAACAGCTTCAAGCTTTCTAAGTTCGATCACGTGGATGTCTTGAAAATGATAGATTTGTATTCGGGTGAGACACATCTCAGTAAAGAAAGAAACAATATATTAAATAAACGTGTGACCAATATGAGGTTTGTAGATAACATATTTCTCATCATTTGCAAATCATTAACATAATTTTTTAAATCATTTCCTAAGTCTAATCAAAACACATGCAAGGTGTTTTACCCACGAGAATACCCAAGGATTGGGGTGATTACCCGTCCATACAAGTAGCACCCCTCTGTTGTGATACTTTAGGCAACCCATGGTCACAACTGAAGCATATCAGGGCACTTACCTTACTCAATAAGCCCTCAAGTGAAAAAGTAATCTCGTACTCACACTGCTCATACAAAGGTTTACCAGCGAAGGCTCCCGAGAATAAGGAAATTTACCAGCTCATACAAGTAATTTCCCTCTGTCCTAATACATTATGCAGCCTACTGCTACATCTGATACCTACTAGGACACTCACCTTTCTCAGCAAGCCATCAGGCAAAGAGTTTGCCCCGCCCATAATACGTACCATGTTCTACAAGCATAAATAATGATACTACCATAATACATTATTTTGTCTATCATTATTCTGTAATTCTCATATGTTCATGTTCTCAACTTTTACATTTCATAACATTTCACTTTACATGGCTCTTTCCCATTTCCCATCGTTCACATTTCACATTTCATTTTCATTTCATTCTCATTTTCTTTTCATTTCATAATATACCCAACATCTTTCAGTTGTTTTTGTGTTAGTCCTAGCATCTTTCAGCTGTTTTTGTGTTAGTCCCAACATCTTTTAGCTATTTTTGTGTTAGTCTACATAGTAATGCGCTAGTCTACTACCCAACATCTTTTAGCTATTTTTGTTCAACATCTTTCACCTATTTTTGTTTCCATGGTTGTATTAACACTCACATGCAACAAATTTCATATATCATTTTCATACTTAGATCATTTTCTTTATATACTGCATCTCATACATATAACATAATTCCACACAAAATTCTATTTTACTCATGCCACACTATTTAGTAGTAAAATTCATACATATATTTCCCGTAAAATAAGTCAACCTATATTTAACATTTATATACTAAAAATATGCCTTTCCTTTTTACATTGTTATCTTGAAAATATCATTCACTTACAACAGTTCATTTTCACATATACGTATCTAAATAAACAGTCCTAGGCTTAGAAAACATAATTTAAATGATTGGCATTTTAAACTCATACAAAATATATACACGTATATTCATAACATATTTCATTTTCCAATTAATTCATAAAAATCTAATTTAATACATATTCCCCCTTACCTGATTTGTTAAACTACACCAACAGGGACCCCGAAAAGATACCAGCGGCGCTCACCCGAACCCTGAAATCAAAAATCCTAGTTCCATTAAATCAGTCCTAAATAAAATACTATTTTAATATTTCCTAAATCCATAAATTCCAAATAAATAATTATACTTTCAAAAATAATCAATTTACTTAATTCCCCAAATCTCACTCTCGTTTTGGAGTGGTGCCTAGAAAACCCAAATTGAAAATTTACTCTAATCAAAATGACAACGATCGAGACTAGGACCCTATGGTGGTGCCCGATCGTCGATTTAGCTGAAGATCTAAGGAGAAATAGAGTAAAAAGTGAGAGTTTACCTTTCCTTAGGAGTGGTGCCTATGCCGCTCCCGCGACAAATACACACCAGTAGAAATGTTGGTGATGGAGCTAGGAATCCAACGGTACCTTCCATTTTCTGATCGGCCGAATACTCGCTGAGAAATTTTAAAGAGAGAGAGAGAGGTGGTCGTGGAGGAGAGTTGGACGTGAGGCTTCTATTTGCAAATGGAAATGAATTTCCAATTTCAATTTTCATTTGGATTGCTTACAAAGAAAGCATCCAAGCCCACTAACCTATATAATAATATTATACTAATATCATATATATATTATTATAACTTACTTTATCATATTATACTATATATATACACACACACACATTTACATATTACTTTATCATATATATTTATATTTATATATATATATATATATATATATATATATCTTACCATTTTATTTAATTACTTTAATTTAATAGTGCTTAGTTAATTATTTGATTAATAATTAATAATTACTTTTTTTCTAGGTCTTTACATTCTCCCCTCTAGAAAATTTCATCCTCGAAATTTTTATTAACCATTTATTTCCTCATTTCAGGAATTCATAACTCAATACATCTCACATATCCTAATATCTATCAAATGAATTCCTACATTTTCTACAATTAAATAACATCATCATAAACATTAAGATCGTCATATAAATTGCTCAATCATCCCAAATCAAATTAAATCATCATTATCTTAAATATATAATACATCCAAGTTCTCCATATATCATCTAAGGTTTACCGTGACTTTTCTGAGGCCGTCAACTGCTTTAGAAAAATCACAAGAAATCTTCGACGTATTTCCATCTCTAAACTACAAAACAAAATCATATACTTCTCAACACCTAACATATCCATCTAGTATCCTTATTTTAACTAATTCTTATACTCTGGTATAAATCATCCCTAAGTTTGTAGAACCCAAAACCTATTACATTGATACCAAATTGTAACGCCCCGAACCTGAAAACCCGGTCCAGTGTGTTATACCTGAATAAATCATGCTTCATGGAGCCCCAAACCCACCTGGTAGGACCCGGGTGCCACGTAATCCATTTTCCTGTACCTATTATTCCATTAACAATTATGCAGTAGAAAACATAATTATAATCCTCAACCAATAATACCAGAGTTTTCTACATCCATCAACATTCCAAAATAAACCATTTATCAACCTACATTCACATATATACATATCTCCAACATCCAGTATTCACAACCATCCATTTCTCAAAAGACTTAAAACATAAAACTTAAAACTTAGATACATCCCAAAATATCATCGCAAGTTTATACCTTTTTTTCTCAAAAATGCTATAACAGCTCTGAGCTTTCTAAGCTCGATCACGTGGAGGTCCTAAAAAAGATAGATTTGTATTTGGGTGAGACACATCTCAGTAAGAGAAGAAACAATATATTAAATCAGCGTGTGGCCAACATGAGGTTTGTAGATAACATATTACTCATCATTTGCAAATCATTAACAGTATTTCTAAAATCATTTTCTGAGCCTAATCAAAACACATGCAAGGTATTTTACCTATGAGAATACCCAAGGATTGGGGTGATTACCCGCCCATATAAGTAGCACCCCTCTCCTCTGATACTTTAGGCAACTCATGGTCACAACTGAAGCATATCAGGGCACTCACCTTACTCAGTAAGCCCTCAGGTGAAAAAGTAATCTCGTACTCACACTGTTCATACAAAGGTTTACCAGTGAAGGCTCCCGAGAATAAGGAAATTTACTTGCCCATACAAGTAATTTCCCTCTGCCCTAATACGTTATGTAGCCTACTACTACATCTGATACCTACTAAGGCACTCGCCTTTCTCAGTAAGCTCTCGGGCGAAGAGTTTGCCCCACCCATAATACGTACCATGTTCTACAAACATAAATAATGATACTACCATAGTACATTATTTTTTCTATCATTGTTTTCTAATTCTCATTTGTTCATGTTCTCAGCTTTGACATTTCATTACATTTCACTTTACGTGGCTCTTTCCCATTTCACATTATTCACATTTCACATTTCATTTCCATTTCATTCATTTCCATTTCATTTTCATTTTCATTTCATTCCATAATATCCCAGCATCTTTCAACTGTTTTTGTGTTAGTCGCAGTATCTTT
>NC_080428.1:300000-402500 GCF_029873635.1 Malania oleifera | reverse complement strand
CGGGGTCAAGAAAAATGTGAATATGATAATTTTGAAAAATTTAGTTGATTGACTAGGGAATATATGTGTAATTTCAAGGCGTTGAAATTACAAATGCCGCAAGTGTGAAACAGGAAAATAATAAATAGTTCTCAGAAAGTCAGGTAAGGGAAATATGTTATGCCTGTTAAATTAGGAATTTTACCAGTAAAGCATAGTATTTGATTATGAGTTTTCAGAGTATGATTTTTGAACAAATCAGAGCATGGAAATTATATAGTTTAACAGATTATACTTAATGAGTTTTATTTAATTGTGTGGCATAAGAAATATTATAATATTACAAAATTTTATATAGATTTACAGAATTATGATATACAAATTATACAGTTTTATTTACAGAACTATGACTATACAGTGTCTTACAGAATTATACTTTACACGATTATACACAAATATGATATACAGTTTTCACAGTACCATGATATTCAGATAATAGAACTATGAATATATAGTGTTTTACAGAATATGAATATATAGTATTTTACAGAACCATGATTATACAGAGTTTTACAAAACCATGGTATACAGAAATACAGTTTATACAGATATACAGTTATTATAGTATCATGGTTAATACAGAAAATTACACAATCATGGTTAATAATGCAGTTGATATAGAATTATGATAAAACAGATAGATATTATATAGAAATAGTATTACATAGTATCAGACCTTGATGAAACAAAGTAGTTTACAGAGCACGGTACCATAGCTATACAAGATAGTAGTGCAACCATACGTCTCAAATAGAGTATGGTGTTGGATGTCAATTGTGCCACAGGTAGAGTAGAGGGCTCCCTGGCGTCCAGACCAGATGGAGCAAGCCTTTCGTGCTACAGACATATATAGTTTGACTAGCACTGGCAGGCCAACCAGTGTTTAGTCTAGCCTACGGGCCACACAACCCTGCCATGAGAGGTTAATTCATGACATACAACCATCCAGGGAAGTTTTCAAAATTATGTACATATACATTATATACAGAAAACCAAGATTACATATTATAGAAAGAAGTATGATTGAATAGATAACTTGGAATTTTTTATATTTTAAATGACATAGGTGTGGGTTATTATGCAAATACTTTTACATGATATCTCATTTATAGTTTTAGTTAAAGGATATGTTTGCATATAAACTCATATGCTCATATGCCACACACTAGTAATAACATGTTTCTCCTTACTGAGAGGTGTCTCACCCCAACATTATAAACATTTCAGGTAACCTAGAGAGATGTGCAGGGCTAGCTCAGAGATAGAGGAGGCAGCTGAGTTGACATAGTTCTGGGGTGAGTTTTGGGCTGAGTTGTAGAGCTCTCAGCATTTTGGGATTTTTGGGAAAGGATGTTTATGTGTGTGTGTGTGTGTGTGTATGGGTGGATCTGTAGTACTCTGGTATTGTGTATTTTGGGATATGGTTTGGATATTTATGTTTTTCCGCTGCATAGGTAATATACATGGAATGCACAGGTTACCACAGCACCCACTTCGGGCCTGTGATGATGATATGTATATATATATATATATATATACATATATATAGGATATCAGAGTTACGTTATATAGCTTGACAGTGTTAATAATATAAATAAATAAATGGTAAGAATTTTTGGGCTGTTACATATGTATATAGGAGTGTGTGTGTGTGCGTGTGTGTGTATTAAGATATGTACTTATATATTTATGAGTATATAGGTATATGTCATGTATTCATGTGTATAAATATGTGTTTGTTTGTGTATGTGTTAGTAAGTATTAATAAATGTATGCATGTTTTTTTATAAATATGTATTACTAAACATGTGTGTTTATATTTGTATAAGTATGTATGCATATTAATATATACTATATAAGTGTAAATATATCCGTTAGTGTGAGTAAGAGTATATGTATATGTGTAACTGTCAATATATATATATGTGTGTGTGTGTGTGTGTGTGTGTGTCTGTGTCTGTGTGTGTGTGTCTGTGTGTCTGTGTCTGTGTCTGTGTCTGTGTCTGTGTCTATGTCTGTGTTGTGATATGTGGCTCATATACTAAATGGGATGTGTAACGCCCCAACCTGGGTCTACCAGGGAGCACTGCATCTCTCCTCCTCTACCTGGACCAGACAACAGGGGGGCGAGCCTTATCGGACTAATGACTTGCCCCACAAACCAACACGTGTTCTTTTCAGTGTGTTTTGTCCTCACTTAAAGTCTTCTCAACCAATAGCAAGTAATTCACAAACAGCAGATACATCACTCCCTTACATCCTATCACCCTCTTCCCTATTGGAAGCCTTACCAATTTCGACACTTGGTTCTTATGCAATATCTCCATTTCCTCCACCTTAACACTTATCCATTATTTTTCCCTTTGTTGTGCACTGCAGCTTGAAAAATAGTAGGAACCTTGCTGTTGGTAGTAATGAATGCATAAAACTCCAGAATTCCAAATTTACATCTGAGTGGTGGTCTGATAGTACACTTGAGCCCACCGTGATTCTACTGGTCTTTTGAGTTGAAACTTCCTGCAATATGAACAATGTCCTCTCTGACCTAAGTATATAGCTCCACTTGCATCACATGCCCATTTATATTGTGATACCGTTGACCTGAGATAGAACTCCCTGCATTTCTGCCTTGAGTATCTAACTCCTCTGAATAACATGTTTGTTGCTACCACAATTTTCTAACATTTGTTTCTCTTCCTTTACCTGAGTACACTATGCCATGACTTTCTCACCAAAAGACATGTCCTCGATCACCTCTTTTTTTGCCACAGGATCACCTAGCTTGCACCTACCTTTCTTATACCCCTAGAAAGATATACTATCCAGACATAACACCAAGCCTAGATTCTCCATCACTAGAATAGTGTATATGTGGACATCCACTCACACCCGAGTAGTCTACCACAAAACCTACCCATAATTCACTTGTAACTCCCACATCTAGTAATACCTTTGGTGATCGATCACACGAGAAACACGTCATACTCATTAACTTCACGAAGAAGTTCCCTACAAGCCCTGTATATAGCCCGCTCTGCTCAGAAAACTGCTTGAACAAAACTAGCACACTCAATCTCAATGTTTGACCTGAGGATCTCTCTCTCGGTCTGGTTGTCCACCTCAACCACAAAGTTAAACCTAGTAAACACCTCAGACTTGTGCCATATGAGATACACCAAGACCTTTCATTATAAACCCACGAAAAACATATGTTTGCCCTGTGATGCTATCCTCACCAGTCTCCAAACACCTAGATACATGTAGTCACCCATATGCCCTAACCGCATATGCCACAGAACATCTAACTTAGATTTTATAGCTGCAACTCCACCTACAACTGTATTACCATACAATGCATAGATATTTCCCGCTACCTATTCTCCTTTCATCACTATCGAACCGCCTTCACACACTTTCATTTCCTCACTTTCAAACTTATAACTATATTCGTTACAATCTAAAGTGTCTAATGAGATCACATTCTTCCTTAGTTTCCAGTACATGTCTTACATCACATAAGGTTCTCACAACACCATCATACAATTTGATTTTGACATTTCCAACACCAATTATTTTGCTTGAAATATTATTTCCCATTAAAACAAAACCCGTATTAACTTACCTATAGGTGTTAAACCATTTTCTATTTGCTGTCATATGATAAGAGCATCTGGAATCTAGGATCCAAGAATTCGTGTGGCATTTTGAACCAGATGAAACACATAGCATATCACCATCACTACTCCCTAAGTCTCCTTCCACTACATTTGTAGATTTTGACGGACCCTACTTGTAACGACCTGCTTAATTAACTGGTTTTTTTTTTTTTAATCTATGATAATCTACATGCTCTGATATCATACTGGGGTAAACCCAACCATAAACCTAAGTAGCAAGAAGTAGAAACTGAATTAACATATCCATATGTGAATATATACAATACCATACCACACAATACTAGAGTACTTCATGTTTTCCAAAATATATGCATACGTCTGTTCCCCAAAATACCCTTAACTAGCTAGGGTATACAAAAATACTCCCAAAATGTACTCACTCTCCACTGGCAGGGCAATACAGAAGCCCCTCTATCTGCGAGCCTGGTCTGCTCGCCTACTTGGATCACCTAAAAAATGTTTCAACACTGGGATGAGCCAACGCTCAGTAAGAAGAAATATGGTATTACTAGTGTGTGGCAAATGAGCTACTATATCATGAAAATCTATTTTCAAATAAACATGTATAACTGAGTATATAAATAAAGTATAAGTGATAAAATCCACCACCCTTGTCCCTATTGCTTAACATGACAGTATTGGAGTTTATTATTCAAAATACTTCTAGTATAAGTAAGTATGTTCCCTGTTTCTACAAATCTATACATACGAATTAATAATTGAAATTGTTCCCTGTGGCTATCTGTGTATCATGACTTACCCCCTTATGACAGGGTTGTGCGACCCATAGGCTGGATTTACCCTGGCTGGCCAACCAGGAATAAATCACTATACTCCTTCGGTCGATCTGCCCACCTCAACCCATATCTGGATGGGGAGCCTAACCTCTTCAAGGGCCTAGGTGATCGACCTTACCACGTATTATCTATATAGGTGGTTGCACTCATAAAGTAACATAATGTCTGTAGCAACGGTACCGTGCTCTGTAGCAGCAAGTCCAACAGGGTCTGATATCATATAATATATTTCTATATATATATATATATATATATATATCTTATTTACCATGATTCTAAAGTACTGAAATAACCATGATGCTGCATAAACTATAACTGTAGTTCATACGTAATACTAAGAACTGTATAATCATAACACTGTCATCTGCATAATCATAATACTGAAACTGCATGATCATAAAACTGATATTCGTATTATCATGGTACTGAGGTTCATGAAATCATGGTACTGAAATATTGTAAAATCATAATACTAAAATATCGTAAAACATATCTCCGTACTGTAATTATATTCACAAGCCACACGATACTGTAATACATAATTTTGATCATGTAATAAACTGTATAATATTTTAAAAATACCTAGCATAGCATATTTCCCTTATCTGACTACTGGAAAGCCCCTAGGGAACACTAGCCTAACACCCGTAGGGCCTCCCATAAAACACCCTAAAAAAAATATATGCCAGAACATAATATCAGTATTTCTCCACCTACATCATTTTCTATAACTATCATAAGGCCAAAAAGGGACTAAAAGGTCTTACCCTGAATTTGGGATGAAATCCAACTTTGTTTCCCTAACGATCCACTCTAGCAATCTTGCAGAGAACTTCGCTAGGAGCATTGTGGTGGCTTCGGTTCATCGATCCAGCGATTAGTGGGGCCGAAATTGAAGAGAGAAGGGAGAGAGTGACGTAAAGAGAGAGAGGAGAGAGAGAGAGAGAGAGAGAGAGAGAGAGAGAGAGAGAGAGAAGTGTTAAAATGTGATAAAAATCTGGTTTTTAGCTATTTATAGGGCTAGATTCGTCGACGAGACATGTCACCTAGTCAACGAGTCCTTCATTAAATTCGTCGATGAAGCCCTGTATTCCTCAACGAAATTCAGAGCAACCAAAAATCTTGCTTAGTATTTTCTCGTCGATGAATCCCTATATTCGTCGACGAATTTTCTTCTACACTCATCGACGAGCCCCTGTATTCATCGACAAGTCCTGGCAATTTCCTAAAATTAAAATTATCCCCAAAAAGCAATGTCGTCGATGAATGCAATCTACAGCCTCCTTCTATTTCTGTTCCATTTTCCTCCCTCTTATTATTATTAAAATACTATTATTCTTCAGGTCACTACACTACTAATTTTCAGCATTCCCTTTCTCCCACTCTGGACATTCCGGTCTTATAGGACCAATTTTATCGTACGAGAAACACTTTATGTCCTTCTTTTTCAAAAACTACAACCCAGATCCACTCTGGGACTTATGTCTTCCACATTCTTAGTTACTCTTCACCACTAACCCTTCACCATGTGAACTTCATCGCTGGCCATTTTTCTTTAATGAGAACCGAGCAATGTGCTTGTCACTTCTCCCAAATTCAGGCTTTCTTTTCCCCATATAAAAGTTGTAACCAAGTTTTCATACGTGTGACACGCTAGCAAGAAATTTAGTAGCATCAGTGCTTTGTCTTCCTCCTCAAACTTTATATCAACACGCATCAAATCACTCACAATCTAATTGAATGTGTTGATATGTTGGTTCAAATCCAAGTGAGTACAACCTTTGCTTAAGAAAAAGTTTGTTCGATAAAGATAGTCGGATGGTTGATACTGCCTTTTCCTCCAATTCATTCCAACTTGCTTCATCCATGCTTTCTGGCTGAATTTCATATAAGGCCTTCACCATGCCTTGTTGCACTAAGAGATCGTTCGCCCTTCTCTGCCATAAACTGAAATTTCCATTTCTATCAAACTTGACAACATCAAATTTCACAAATGAAGATCCAGAGGCCATTACAACAATGCTCTAATACCAATATATTGTACAAATGAAATGCACAACGGAATTTGCAAACACACAAGTGCAACACTTAATGATAAGATATACATAAATAATAATAACATTGACTGTAAATGAAAGTAATAGAAACAATAACACAAGGAATTACGTGGTTCAACAATACCTACATCCAGGGGAGCAAACGACAAAGATTCAATGTCTTCTTATCCAAGTTACATGAACAATACACCACTCCTTTCAACCATTTACCAACCATCTCTACAAATACATCTAATATGACATATATATAAAGTTTTGAGAGGTTTTCTCTCCAAATACCAACCATATTAACGTCCCTTTTTCAAAATTTGAAATCTGCGCTGGGTGTCCTGAGCCAAACCGTTGACGGTTTGGGCCAAATTGTCAACGATTTCAGATAGAATGTAAAATGTCTAAAATTGGGTGTCAAACCGTCGATGGTTATAACCAATCTATCTAGTGAATTTTTAAGTCCGATCCCTGATTTTGATTATGACAAACTGCATATTACTAATGAGTGAGCCTAGTACTTGAACATGTCAATAATTTAGAACACACACATAAGAAAAAATTGATGGAAGCCTAAAAGACATAACGATCATACCGTCTGACATATTTCATGGTCAAAGGAGCAAAAGAAGAAGAAAAAGAAGAAGACCGTTATTCTTCTTTGTAATTGTATTTAGCTTTTCTATTTGGGTCTGTAATATTAATTATACAATGTCTATAATAATTGATGCATTTCATGCATGGTAGGAACTATAAAGCTTAGTAATGACCATAGAAAGACCATAGGTAAAACAAAAGACCATAGAAAAGGTCGACCGACGCTACGTTTTTAAGCTTAATTGAAAAGCCTTGGCCATAGAGGGACCTTAGGTCCTTGTACAAGTACTTAGGAAAGTCCCCATTATTATATATGCTATCAGGGGAAATCAATTTTCAAAAATAGGACTTTGGTGTTAAAGTATTAAGGATTCGGGCGACCGAACCTTGGTGTTCAAAACGTCTTGGTTGACTGAACGTTTGAAAAGTTAGAATGTTAACCTCACTTCGGGTGATTGAACCGAAATGAATGTAATGTTCTTTGTGACGAACAGCTTAATTTCCACACATTTTTTTCTAAAATATAATAAAATAAATATCACCGATCTCAGCATGTCATAATCCACCTGGATCCATAGGTACCAGGGATACATCAAAAATACATCACGGAAGCCTATGCAGCAAGAAATATAAATCACAAACACTTCATTGTACCATACATCACAATACCAGAGTTACTACAATCACTGTATACATATATACACAACACTCAACCCAAAAAGATGTCTTAGGGCCATTTCCACAAAATATATCCGACCCTATCAAAATACTTACCCTTCTAGAAGGGCAGATCTACCGTACTAGATCAGCGGGGCTTTACTCGCTCTCCTATCTGGGGCTCCTGAAAAGTTTATAAAATTTAGGGGTGAGACACCTCTCGGTAAGGGAAATAAACTAATACCAGTGTGTGGCAACATGAGTATTCTGTGTTCTACATATACTATACAAAACATATTTAGTAACTGTTTTGTCAAATCTGGGAAAACATAGATATATCAAAACATGGCAGAACATACTGCATTTTCATAAACATAACTCATCTCATATAATAATAATAACACAAAAACATTCCTAGTAGGTTAGCTGGCTATTGTCATGTATTACCCCCACATGACTGAGTTGTGTGGCCCGAAGGGGACTTGGCATGGTTGGCCGACTACTGCCAAGTCAAAAGTACAGTCTGTAAGTCTGATGGATTTGCCTGACCTAGTCCGTACACCAGGGGCGATCACACTCTTCTTAAAAACCACATCGACCATCCAATCTCACACCACTCCGTACAACGGCGTTAATATAGATATCATGACCACGAAGACCATGGACACATAGCAACGGTACCGTGCAAGTGCTAGCCTTGACCAAGCCAACCAAGTTCTGATATCATATAATATATACTGAAACCGTGATACATGGATATTTCATATCATTAATTATTAAACCAATCATGTCATTTTGCATATATACGTATATCATGAAAATCATCGACCCACACGCCGGTATTACACATTTTATCATAACTCAGCCCATACACCGGCAAATCATAGCACAGCCCATACACTAGCATATCACATCCATAGCTCAACTTGTACACCGGCAAATCATATCATAGCACAGCCCGTATGTTGGCAAATCACATCCATAGCATGGCCCATACGCTGGCAAATATATATAAAAATCTTGGCCCGTATGCCGATTTTTCATTATAAAAATCCGTATCATAATCACATTTCCAGAAAACAGTACTTAATAACATTTTATACTCATGCCACACTAACAGATTTTTCGCATATTCAACATACGATCATTTTCAGTAGTATTTTCCCAAATATAAATCATATATAAATATATTTATTTTCCTGAAATCAAATGCTATATATATATATATATATATATATATACATGTATTTTCTCAAAAAGAACTAGCTTAGTTTATCCCCTTACCTGATTCTTGAAAAGCCCCTAAGAAAATCTTTCCTGCACCCGTAGGGTTCCCCATTCAACCCCTGAAAACAAAATTTTTCAGAACTAAAGTTCAGTATTTCTAAGCGTATAACACTTTCTACAACTACCAAAAATCCAAATACTGAGTAGAAAGCCTTACCCTGGATTTGGGATGGTTTCCAACTCAACCCCACCGATGATCCGCTCCGGTAGACTTGCAGAGAACTTTCCTAGAAGCGTCATGGTGGCTTCAAATCATCAAACTGGTGGAAATCCGGCCCGAAATCGAAGAGAGAAAGAGGAGAAACCGTATGGGGAGGGAGGGAGAGAGAGAGAGAGAGAGAGAGAGAGAGAGAGAGAGAGAGAGAGAGAGAGAGAGAGGGATTCAACGCAGTAAAATGAACTAAAAATCACGTTTAACCCTATTTATAATGTGGCCTTCATCGAAGAGCCACATCACCTCGTTGACTAGGTCAATACAAAATTCATCGACGAACTCTCCCCTTCGTCGATGAAATTCAGAAACCCCAAAATCATCCCCTTGGTATTTTCTCATCGAAAAATCGTGGGTTCATCGATGAGCACCTGTTATACCCTCATCGACGAGTCCCCTGTATTCGTCGATAAGGAGCTAAAAGATTCCTATTTAAACCTTCCAAAATGCAATGTTGTCGACGAACGCAAAGCGTTCGTCGACGAAGTTGAATGCCTCCTTCTGTTTCTGATTTCCATTTCCCTTTCTTTTATTATTCAAATAACATTATCCTTCAGGTCGTTGCAGGATGCATGTACAAAGGGAGAAAACATAGCGGAAAATCGAAGTGCTGAGGAGCAGAGGGGAAATCGTCGATAGTGTTGGAATTGGTGTATTCCCAAGAGGGGGGTGAATTAGAAATTTAAAAAATTTCTTCCTAGGTTCAACTAATCCAACAATAGTATATCATAACCTAGGGTCTTTCTAGCATATACCAATTGCACAAATGGAAATAATATGCGAAGAATAAATCATGCGCAGCATTCACAATATAACATACATGTGCAGTAAATAAATTGCAAAAATGTAAAGGGCACACACGATATGTTATCGGGGTTCGGCCAACTGAGCCTATGTCCCTGCCTCAACTCATAAGCCCGAGGATTATGACTATGCTCACTTAATGCGTAGAGCGGTACCATTTACAACATGATCAAATTACACTAGGGCTGACCTCAACCTTTACAAACTCTCCTTACAGGGCGGAAAAGGCCCTAGGTCAAATTCACAGGGCTGGCCCCAACCTTTACATACAATTCATCCGGGCTAGATTAACACCCCCTTAGGCCATGCCTGGAATACACAATGAATATAAAATATGTGTACAATTCAAAGTGCTTCCAAATACAAGAAGATTTGTACCAATACGCATAAGCAATAATCAATGCACTTCCAAATGATAGATCTATAAGCTTAATGAAGATATGTGTGATAACACTCAATCTAATGTCAATAAGAAATCAATTGCAGAAGTGTACTATCAAACTATCTTTGAAACAATATATATATACAAATCACACGTAGGGTTTCAAAGATTTCCAATAGAATGATCAAATATCTCAAAAATGATTTTTGAAAATATTAAGCACAAGAGATATTTGTAGCACTAGCTTCTCAAAAAATATTTGTTTCATAAATCACAAGACAAGCTCAAGATTCTTGCAATGTATATGCAAAGACTCACAAGCTAACAAGTTTCCACACACAATGGATTTATTAATTAAATAGGGGGAAAAACTTTATGCTAAACTCTCAATAAAAAATCAATCATACAATCACTACAATGAAGGTTTTAGCAATGGTGAGCTACGTAAGATGATGTTGGATACTCTCACTTAAGATTATTTTTCAAAGGAATGATCAATGGAAGAGTATATGGGTTGTGTATGAAGAAAGGGCTCTCAAAGATTTAGAGAAAATTTTCTTAATCAAACTCCCTAATCTTGGCTTAATTTTGCAAATGAGGACCTATTTATAGAGATGCCAAGAATTATGACCATTGGAGACATCATGGGAATTATAAAAAATTGTTTAAAATGAGTTTAATAAAAATAACCCTGATTTACCCTTAATTACTCATGGTAATTTTTGGCCAACCCGAGAGTTTCAGTGACTGAGTCATAGGTTTAGTCGCTCGACCAGACACATAAGAAAAAGTAATTTTTTCATGTTTGGGTGCCCGAAAAGATGTTTGGTTTGCTAGCCAAGGCGATTTTCCAACCTGCTCGAGGTTCGGTCGCTTGATCTCAAGTTCGATGTACCAAACTTGCTCTTTCGGTTGCCCAAGGTCAAAATGATTTTGGAGTTCGGGCGGCCGAGTCATTGGAAAAGTCAAAATTAAAGATTCAGTCGACTAAGAATGTGATACCCCATGGATGAAAAGGCTTAAAAGATTAGATGTCATTACCCATATCAACAAGGTGCACCTTTCTTTTCGGGAGCTTTCCCATAAGAACTCCATAGTTAAGCGTGCTTGGCTCGGAGCAATCTTGGGATAGGTGACCACCTGGGAAGTTTTCTTAGGAAGTGTGTGAGTGAGGATAAAACACACTGAAAAGAACACGTGTTGGTTTGTGGGGCTAGTCATTAGTCCAATAAGGCCCGCCTCCCTGTTGTCTGGTCCAGGTAGAGGAGGAGAGACGCAGTGCTCCCTGGAAAACCTAAGTTGGGGCATTACAAATGATATCAAAGCCTAGGTTGCTAGGTTCTGTAGACTTTAGAATGCAGTGGGAACAATACCAGAGTTTAGGAAATGATTTGAGGTTTTATTCTACAGTCTAGAGGCAGGACTTCCTGGTAGTTTCTGTATTTTTCTTGTGGTGATGATTTTAGGAAAACCATAGTAAGCTATTGACGGGTTGTGTTCCTAGAATGTAAGATTGGGGATTAGAAATGAGTTAAAAATGTTAAGATAAGTGGTGAGATAAGTGGGTAAATTATGAGGATAGAATTTCTAAGTTGTGTTTGTTGTTTCTAGGATGGATCTAGGAGGAAATAGTGCTCATGCAAGTGGCAATGATGGAGCAAGACCATCAGGTGTAGCTAGGACCAACTCTGACGCGGTATTACGTAGCGTGACTTAGCAGGTTATGGCTGAGATCGCTAGGAGCTCGAGGGAGCAGAGTGGTCCATCTGCAGGCCATAGGTGCCCCATAAAGAAGTTTACGAAGATGAATCCTTCGGTGTTCTCAAGTGGGGTTGATCCTGTAGCCGCTGAGAACTGGATGCAGGAGACCGAGAAAGTCTTGGCTATGTTGCAGTGTATTGAGGAACAGAGGGTCCTCTTTGCCACCTATAGACTGACAGGAGAGGTTGAGAGGTGGTGGACTACGGTGAGACTGCTGGAGCAGTAGAGGGTGACTCCGATAGCCATGACATGGGACCGGTTTAAGGAATTGTTCTTTGATAGATATTTTCCAGCTACTGTCAGATAGGCTAAGGCAGAAGAGTTCCTAAGTCTGAAGTAGGGACAGCTATCCATCCAGCAGTATATAGCACGTTTCATCGAGCTCTCTCGTTTTGCCCCGTATATTGTTCCTAATGAAGTGAAGAAGGTGAGGCAGTTTGAGAGAGGCTTGAGGCGGAGTATATTTAGGTAGGTGGTGGTGCTACGGATCCAGGACTTTACTGAGTTGATCGATAAGGTGGCCATGGCAGAGATTGGTGAGCATTTTGATGTAGAGGAGCAGGGACAGAGGAAGAGATCTGCATCTACCAGCTACCAGCAAGGTCATAGACCGGCTCAATGGAGGAGAGGAAACCATGGTAGAGGGCGGAGATAGGAGACGCGAGGACATGAGGTGCAGACAAGGCAAGGTCCTCCAGTCTGTCAGACTTGTGGTAAGAGGCACTGGGGTGAGTGTCAAGTTGGTGGTGTGGTGTGCTATCGCTGCGGTAGATTGGGGCACATGGTGCGAGATTGCCCTACCCCGCCAGGTGTAGTTCCAGCTCCCAGACCATACCGGGGAGGTTATCAGGAACCACGTGGGGGCCAACAGAGGAATACTGCTCTAGCCAGGGTGTTTACTCTGACACCAGGTGAGGCTGAGATGGTAGGTGACGTGGTGATAGGTATGGTTATTATACTTTCTTTTAAAGTTATTGCATTGTTTGATTTAGGAGCTACATACTCGTTCATGTCTTCGGGGTGTGTTAAATTATGTGGGGCTGAAACACAATCATTAGATGTTGAATTGTTAGTATCTACACTGACTAGGTCAGCAGTGAGGTGTAGTAGGGTGCTTCGAGGTTGTCCAGTTGATATTCAAGGAAAGACTTGGTCTGCTGATCTGATAGTGCTAGACATGCACAGGTTTGATGTCATATTTGGCATGGAATAGCTAGCATCTAATTTTGCCAGTATAGATTGCCGAGCACAAGAAGTGATATTTAGATCTCCGAGGGAAGCAAAATTCAAGTTCGTAGGGTCGCGAGTGCAATCCCTGCCTCAGCTAGTTTCAGCTATTCAGGCCAGAAGACTACTGCTGAGTGGTTGTCAAGGATTTGTGGTTGTTGTAAAAGAGATGTCAGAGAATGAATTGAAACTTGCTAGAACGCCTGTAGTAAAGGAGTTTATAGATGTTTTCCCAGACTAGTTACCAGGCTTGCCACTCGATCGTGAGGTAGATTTTCCTATTGATCTACCTTCCGGTACAACACCAATTTTTAAAGTACCTTATTGGATGGCGCTAGCAGAATTGACAGAATTGAAGAATCAGTTGCAAGATCTGCTTGGTAAAGGCTTCATACGACCCAGTGTATCTCCGTGGGGAGCTCCAGTTTTATTTGTGAAGAAGAAAGATGGGGCTATAAGGATGTGTATAGACTATAGGGAAATTAATAAAGAGACAATCAAGAACAAGTATCCTCTACCCTGTATCGACGATTTTTTTGACCAGCTCTAGGATACACGAGTGTATTTGAAAATTGACCTCAGATCCGGCTATCATCAGGTAAAAGTGAAAGCAAAAGACGTCTCAAAGATGGCCTTCAAAACCAGGTACGGGCATTATGAGTTTTTTGTTATGCCATTTGGTTTGACGAATGCTCCTGCAGTATTTATGGACTTGATGAGCAAAGTCTTCCACCAATACCTAAACCAGTTTGTTGTTGTTTTTATTGATGATGTACTGGTCTATTCGAGGAGCTATGAGGAGCATGAGATGCACTTGAGGCAGGTTTTGCAAACACTTCGGGAAAAGAAGTTGTACGCCAAGTTCTATAAATGTGAATTTTCTCTTGGGAAGGTCGTGTTCTTGGGACATGTTGTATCTGGAGACAGTATCTATATGGATCCTAGTAAGATTGAGGCGGTAGTGAATTGGGCTAGACCGAGAAATGTCCAGGAGATCAAGAGTTTCTTGGGGCTAGCTAGATATTACCGTCATTTTGTTGAGGGATTCTCAACTTTGTTAGGACCTTTAACATGACCAACAAGGAAGAATGTCAGATTTGAGTGGGACAACAACTGTGAACAGAGTTTTCAAGAATTGAAGCAAAGATTAGTCACAGCACCAGTATTGGTTATCCTATCAGGGGGTGTGTGGTACGTCATTTACAGTGATGCGTCCTTGAAGGGACTTGGCTGTGTATTGATGCAGCATGGTAGGGTAGTGGCGTATGCGTCCAGGTAGTTGAAAGAATATGAAAAGAACTACCCTACACATGATCTTGAATTGGCTGCAGTGGTACACCCATTGAAAATTTAGAGGCATTACTTGTACGGCGAGCAGTGTGATATTTTCTCCGATCACAAGAGTTTAAAATATTTCTTCACATAGAAGGAACTGAATATGAGGCAGAGAAGGTGGTTGGACTTGATTAAGGATCTTGATTGTACCATCAGTTATCACCCAGGGAAAGCAAACGTGGTAGCTGATGCGTTGAGCAGGAAATCCAGGGAGCCTGTGTTGGTGGCTATGGAGATCCAATATCCGATCATGATGGATCTGGAGAGATTTGGCATCGAATTAGTTGAGAGTGGTTCTCAGGCTCACGTTTCCAGTTTAGTGGTGCAGCCTATTTTGTATGAGAGAATTAAAGCCGCCCAAAAGGAAGACCCAGAATTAGCAAAGGTGATAGACAAAGTACAGAGTGGTCAGGGGGAGGAATTTAGTATTGCAGATGACAAAGCTTTATGGTTCCATACTAGATTATGTGTTCCTACCGATATTGATATCAGAAAGACTATTTTAGAGGAGGCTCACAGATCTTTGTATACAGTTCATCCCGGTAGTATGAAATGTACAGGGATCTGCGAGAGTTTTATTGGTGGAGTAGTATAAAGAGAGAGATTGTCGAGTATGTAGCTCAGTGTTTGACATGCTAGCAGATAAAGGCTATGCACCAAAGGCCGGCAGGGCAGTTACAGCTATTATTTATCCCAGAGTGGAAGTGGGATCATATATCTATGGACTTCATGTCAGGACTACCGATGGCATTACATGGCCAGAATTCCATCTAGGTGATTGTTGATTGTTTGACTAAGACCGCCCATATTCTCCTTATCAAGATCAGCTATTCCTTCAGCCGTTTAGCGGAGATTTACATTTAGGAGATAGTTCGTTCTCATGGAGTGCCAGTATCGATTGTGTCAGATCGAATCCTGCATTTTACATCACGTTTTTGGAGGAGCTTGCAGGAAGCTCTAGGGTCTCAGTTATCGTTTAGCACAGTATTCCATCCGCAGTCAGATGGGCAGACTGAGAGGACGATACAAATACTAGAAGATATGCTTCGTGCATGTGTATTAGATTTTGGGGGTAGCTGGACTTAGTTCATGCCGCTGGTAGAGTTCGCGAATAATAACAGTTATCAGTCCAGTATTGGCATAGCACCATTCGAAGCACCGTACAGTAGGAGATGTCGATCTCCTTTGTTTTGGGATGAAGTGGGTGAGCGGAGAGTAGTGGGGCCAAAGCTTGTGCAGCAAGCATGTGATAAGGTTCGGCTTATTAGGGACAGGATCAGTGCAGCTCAGAGCCGACAGAAAAGTTATGTTGATAATCGCTGTAGGAATCTAGAATTTAATGTGGGTAATCATGTGTTTTTTAAGATAGCTCCATTTAAAGGGGTTATGCGATTTGGGAAGAAGGGTAAACTTAGTCCTAGGTTTATCGGTCCATTTGAGATTTTAGATAAAGTGGGACCGGTAGCCTACAGGCTAGCTTTACCACCTGTGTTATCCAGGATCCACGACGTATTCCATATTACTATGTTGAGGAAATACGTCCCAGATCCTTCTCACATCATCAGTTATGATGAATTAGAGCTTAGTGATTCACTAGTGTATGAGGAGGTACCAGTACAGATTTTGGATAGAAAAGTACAAGAGCTACATAACAAGAAGATTCCTCAGGTAAAAGTTTTGTGGGGGAATCATGCGGTAGAAGAGACTTCCTGGGAGTCCGAAGAGCAGATGAAGCAGAAGTACCCACAACTATTTCAAGAAACTTAAGTAGTTAAGTTATATTTCTTTTATAGGTACATGTAATGGTTTAATTAGTGTAGTATTTTAGTTTTGAGAGAATTTTTCTTTTGTATATGTTCTCCCAGGACTTGGAATGTAACCACGGTATTCCTCCACCATAAATGAGGGTAAGTAATAAAATAAGTAGACCTTTCTCCTGTTAAGGGATGATGAGTTATGTGAATAGTAAATTTCAAGGATGAAATTTTATAAGGAGAGGAGAATGTAACAACCCGAAGGATAATAGTATTTGAATAATAAAAGAAAGGGAAATGGAAACCGAAAATAGAAGGAGGCAGTCGACGACATTGCATTTGGATGGTATAAATTCAAGGAATCTTTCAGCTCCTCATCAACGAATACATGGGACTCTTCGACGAGGGTATAATAGGAGCTCATTGACAAGGCTAGGATTCATCAACAAGAAAATACCAAGGGGATGATTTTTGGGTTTCTGAATTTCATCGACGAAGGGGAGAGTTCATCGACGAATTTTGTATTGACCTCGTCGACGAGGTGACGTGGCTCATCGACGAAGGCCACAGTATAAATAGGGTTAAACATGATTTTTAGTTCATTTTGTTGTTCTGAATCCCTCTCTCTCTCTCTCTCTCTCTCTCTCCCCCATGCAGTTTCTCCTCCTTCTCTCTTCGATTTCGGGCCGAATTTCTCCGGTTCGACGATCTAAAGCCACCACGACGCTCTTGGAAAAGTTCTCTACAAGTCTACCAGAGCGGATCATCGGTGGGACTGAGTTGGAAACCATCCGAAATCCAGGGTAAGGCTTTCTACTCAATATTTGGATTTTTGGAAATTGTAGAAAGTGTTATACGCTTAGAAATACTGAACTTTAGTTATGGGAAATTCCATTTTCAAGGGTTGAACGGGGAACCCTACGAGTGTAGGACAGATTTTCTTAGGGTCATTTCAAGAATCAGGTAAAGGGATAAACTAAGCTAGTTCTTTTTTATAAAATGCATGTATATATATATATATAGCATTTGATTTTAGGAAAATAAATATATTTATATATGATTTATATTTGGGAAAATACTGCTGAAAATGATCGTATGTTGAATATGCGAAAAATCTGTTAGTGTGGCATGAGTATAAAATGTTATGAAATACTGTTTTCTAGAAATTTGATTATGATACGAAATATTATAATGGAAAACTGACGTACGGGCTGAGATTTTTATATATATTTTCCAGCGTACGGGCCGTTCTATAGATGTAATTTTCCAGCGTACAGGCTGTGCTATGATATGATTTATCGGCGTACGAGCCGAGCTATGGATGTGATTTTCCAGCATAAGAGTTGTGCTATGATATGATTTGCCGACGTACGGGCCAAGTTATGGATGTGATTTTCTAGCATATGGGTTGTGCTATGATTTGCTGGCGTACAAGCTAAGTTATGATAAAATGTGTAATATCGACGTGCGAGCCGATGATTTTCATGATATACGTATATATGCAAAAATGACATGATTGATTTGATAATTAATGATATGAAATATTCATGTATCATAGTTTTAGTATATGTTATATGATATCAGAACCTGGTTGACTTGGTCAAGGCTAGCACTTGCCCGGTACCATTGCTATGTGTCCATGGTCTTCGTGATCATGATATTTGTGTTAACACCGCTGTACAGAGTGGTGTGAGATTGGATGGTCAATGTGGTTTTTAAGAAGAGTGTGATCAGCCCTGGTGTACGGACCAGGTCAGGCAGACCCATCAAACATACAGACTGTACTTTTGACTTGGCAGTAGTTGGCCAACCATTGTCATCTCCCACTTTTGGGGCCACACAACCCAGTCATATGGGGGTAATACATGACAACAGCCAGCTAACCTACCAGGAATTTTTTTGTGTTATTATATGAGATGAGTTATGTTTATGAAAATGCAGTATGTTTTGCCATGTTTTGATATATATATATATATATATATATATATGTTTTCCCAAATTTGACAAAACAGTTATTGAATATGTTTTGTATAGTATATGTAGAACACGGAATACTTATGTTGCCACACACTGATATTAGTTTATTTCCTTTACTCAGAGGTGTCTCACCCCTAAATTTTATAAACTTTTCTAAAGCCCCAAATAGGAGAGCGGGTAAAGCCTCACTTATCTAGTACGGTAGATCTGCCCTTCCAGAAGGGTAAGTATTTTGATAGGGTCGGATATATTTTGTGGAAATGGCCCTAAGACATCTTTTTGGGTTGAGTGTTGTGTATATATGTATATAGTGATTGTAGTAACTCTGGTATTGTGATGTATGGTACAATGAAGTGTTTCTGATTTATGTTTCTTGCTGCATAGGCTTCCGTGATGTATTTCTGATGTATCCCTGCTACCCATTCTAGGTGGATTATGATTTGCTGAGATCGGTGAAATTTAATTTATTATATTTTGGAAAAAAAATGTGTGGCAATTAAGCAGGTCGTCACAGAGAACATTACATTCAATTCGGTTCGATCACCCGAAGTTAGGTCAATGTTCTAACTTTTCAAATGTTTGGTCAACCAAGACGTTTTGAACACCAAGGTTCGGTCACCCGAATCCTTAATACTTTAACACCAAAGTCCTATTTTTGAAAATTGATTTCCCCTGATAGCATATATAATAATGGGGACTTTCCTAAGTGCTTGTACAAGGACCTAGGGTCTCTCTATGGCCAAGGCTTTTCAATTAAGCTTAAAAACCTAGCATCGGTCGACCTTTTCTATGGTCTTTTGTTTTACCTATGGTCTTTCTATGGTTATTACTAAGCTTTATAGTTCCTACCATGCATGACATGCATCAATTGTTATAGACATTGGATAATTAATATTACAAACCCAAATAGAAAAGCTAAATACAATTACAAAGAAGAATAACGGTCTTCTTCTTTTTCGTCTTCTTTTGCTCCTTTGACCATGAAATATGTCAGACGATATGATCGTTATGTCTTTTAGGCTTTCATCAATTCTTTCTCATGTGTGTGTTCTGAATTATTGACATGTTCAAGTACTAGGCTCACACATTAGTAATATGCAGTTTGTCATAATCAAAATTAGGGATCGGACTTAAAAATTCAATAGATAGATTGGTTATAACCATCGAAAGTTTGACACCCAATTTCAAACATTTTACATTCTATCTGAAATCGTCGACAATTTGGCCCAAACCGTCAACGGTTTAGCTTAGGACACCCAGCGCAGATTTCAAATTTTGAAAGGGGGACGTTAATATGGTTGGTATTTGGAGAGAAAACCTCCCGAAACTTTATATATATGTCATATTAGATGTATTTGTAGAGATGGTTGGTAAATGGTTGAGAGGATTGATGTATTGTTCATGTAATTTGGACAAGAAGACATTGAATCTTTGTCGTTTGCTCCCACGGATGTAGGCATTGTTGAACCTCGTAATTACTTGTGTTGTTGTTTCTATTACTTTCATTTACAGTCAGTGTTATTATTATTTATGTATATCTTACCATTGAGTGTTGCACTTGTGTGTTTGCAAATTCCGTTGTGCATTTGATTTGTACAATATATTGGTATTAGAGCATTGTTGTAATGGCCTCTAGATCTTCATTTGCGAAATTTGATTTTGTCAAGTTTGATAGAATTGGAAATTTCAGTTTATGGCAGAGAAGGGCGAAGGATCTCTTAGTACAGCAAGGCATGGTGAAGGCCTTATATGAAATTCAACCGGAAAGCATGGATAAAGCAAGTTGGAATGAATTGGAGGAAAAGGCAGTATCAACCATCTAAGTATCTTTATCGAACAAACTTTTTCTTAAGCAAAGGTCATACTCACTTAAGATAGCGAAGGGTATGGATTTGAACCAACATATCAACACATTCCATTAGATTGTGAGTGATTTGATGCGTGTTGATATAAAGTTTAAGAAGGAAGACAAAGCACCGATGGTACTAAATTTCCTGCTAGCGTCTCACACGTATGAGACCTTGGTTACAACTCTTACATGGGGCAAAGAAAGCCTGAATTTGGAAGAAGTGACAAGTGCATTGCTCGGTTCTCATTAAAGAAAAATGGCTAGCGATGAAGTTTCACATGGTGAAGGGTTGGTGGTGAAGAGTAACTAAGAATGTGGAAGACGTAATTCCTAGAGTGGATCTCGGTTGTAGTCTAGGAAAAAGGACATAAAGTGTTTTAGGTATGGTAAAATTGGGCCCATAAGACCGGAATGTCTAGAGTGGGAGAATGGGAATGCTGAAAATCAGTAGGGTCCATCAAAATCTACAAATGTAGTGGAAGGAGACTTAGGGAGTAGTGATGGCGATATGCTATGTGTTTCATCGGGTTCAAAATGCCTCACGGATTCTTAGATCCTAGATTCCAGATGCTCTTATCATATGATAGCAAATAGAAAATGGTTTAACACCTACAGGTCAGTTAATATGGGTTTTGTTTTAATGGGAAATAATATTTTATGCAAAATAATTGGTGTTGGAAATGTCAAAATCAAATTGTATGATGGTGTTGTGAGAAACTTATGTGATGTAAGACATGTACTAGAAACTAAGGAAGAATGTGATTTCATTAGACACTTTAGATTGTAATGAATATAGTTACAAGTGTGAAAGTGAGGAAATGAAAGTGTGTGAAGGCGGCTCGATAGTGATGAAAGGAGAAAAGGTAGCGAGAAATATCTATGCACTGTATGGTAATATAGTTGTAGGTGGAGTTGCAGCTATAAAATCTAAGTTAGATGTTCTGTGGCATATGCGGTAAGGGCATATGGGTGACTACATGTATCCAGGCGTTTGGAGACTGGTGAGGATAGCATCACAGGGCAAACATATGTTTTTCGTGGGTTTATAATGAAAGGTCTTGGTGTATCTCATATGGCACAAGTCTGAGGTATTTACCAGGTTTAACTTTGTGGTTGAAGTGGACAACCAGACCGAGAGAGAGATCCTTAGGTCAGACATTGAGATTGAGTGTGCTAGTTTTGTTCAAGGAGTTTTGTGAGCAGAGCGTGCTATATACAGGGCTTGTAGGGAACTTCTTGGTGAAGTTAGTGAGTATGACATGTTTCTCGTGTGACCGATCACCAAAGGTATCACTAGATGTGGGAGTTACAAGTGAATTATGGGTAGGTTTTGCGGTAGACTACTCGGGTGTAAGTGGATGTCCACATATACACTATTCTAGTGATGGAGGATCTAGGCTTGGTGTTATGTCTAGACAGTATATCTTTCTGGGGGTATAAGAAAGGTAGGTGCAAGCTAGGTGGTCCTGTGGCCAAAAAAGAGGTAATCGAGGACATGTCTTTTGGTGAGAAAGTCATGGCATAGCGTACTCAGGTAAAGGAATAGAAACAAATGTTAGAAAACTGTGGTAGCAACAAATATGTTATTCAATGGAGTTAGGTACTCAATGCAGAAATGCAGGGAGTTCTATCTTGGGTCAACGGTATCACAGTAAAAATGGGCATGTGATGCAGGTGGAGCTATAGACTTAGGTCAGAGAGGACATTGTTCATATTGCAGGAAGTTTCAACTCAAAAGACTAGAAGAATCACGGTGGGCTCAAGTGTACTATCAGACCATCACTCATATGTAAATTTGAAATTCTGGTGTTTTATGCATTCATTACTACCAGCAACAAGGTTCCTACTATTTTTCAAGTTGCAGTGCACAACAAAAGGAAAAATAATGGATAAGTGTTATAGTGGTGGAAATGGAGATATTGCATAAGAACCAAGTGTCGAAGTTGGTGAGGCTTCCAATGGGAAAGAGGGTGATAGGATCTAAGGGAGTGATGTATCTGTTGTTTGTGAATTACATGCTATTGGTTGAGAAGACTTTGACTGAGGCTAATCACTTGGGAATTCCATTGAAAGGTTTTGACATAAATATGTTGGATATGGCTAAGAAGGGTCTTGGTTTGAAGATATGCATGGATAGAGCTGCAGGGAGATTAGTGTTATCTCATGGTGGCTTTGTGAACAGGGCTGCTGGGAGATTGGTGTTATCTTAGGGTGGCTTTGTGGACAGAATTACAAGGAGACTTTGTTTGTCGTCTCAAGGGAGTTCTATAGAGAATCAATGTGAAATTTTTACCGCTCGATACCCAAGGATGGATGGTGACGTCCGAGATATGTCAAAGGTACCTCATGATAGTGTAATGGGGTGTTTCAGCAGGCAACAGAGTGTTCCGTCAGTTGTCAAATTTGTTGAAGACTATACAAGGGGTTTTGGTGATAGAAGGCTTACAGCAGCTTTTGTGTTTACTGTTGTGGGAAGGCCTTATTGGTATCCTAGGGCAAAGTCTCAGGTTGTTACATCTACAACTGAATCGAGGGTTGATGGTAGAAGCCGAAGCTGTCATTGGCAAGTTCAAGTGTTGCTTGGATTTGGTGTTCGTCTCTAGTTGCTAGACGGGAGGCGGTCCTAACCTAACGTCTCAAGGTCAAAATGGAGCAGCGGGCTATGTTTTCAATTTCTCTAAGGGCGTATGCACGCCAAGGTGGAGATTGTTGTGATATTTGACTCATATACTAAATGGGATGCATGTACAAATGGAGGTAACATAGTGGAAAATCAAAGTGCTGAGGAGCAGCAAGGAAATCATCGACGATTTGGCACCCAATTTCAAAAATTTTACATTCTGTCAAAAAGCGTCAATGGTTTGGCTCAAGACACCCAGCACAAATTTCAAATTTTGAAAGGGGGGCGTTAATATGGTTAGGGTTCGAAGGGAAAACATCCAAGAACTCTATTTATATGTCATATTAGATGTATTTGTAGAGATGGTTGGTAAATGGTTGAGAGGATTGATGTATTGTTCATGTTATTTGAACAAGAAGATAGTGAATCTTTGTCTTTTGCTCTCGTGGATGTAGGCATTGCCGAACCACATAATTCCTTGTGTTATTGTTTTTACTGCTTTCGTTTACAGTCAGTGTGATTGTTATTTTTATATATTTTACCATTAAGTGCTGCACTTGTGTGATTGCAAATTCCGTTGTGCATTTGATTTATACAACAATATATATAGGTATGTGAATATGGGTGTGACTCAAAATATACAAATATAAATATTTAAGCAAGCAGATATATTATATATGTAGGAAATTATGTGGGTGTACATAAGTGTGGATATGTTAATATGTGTATTTAGATATTGATAGGTGTATTAAGATTTTAGGTGTATTTTTAGTGTGTGTAAGTGTGCTATTAATTGCTTCATTGTTATATTTTGTCTTTATTAAGCTTTAAAATCCCAAAATAAAAATGAAAATGTGAAAAAATTCTATAAAAAAAATTTGAAATTTTTCTTTGGTTCTCAAAATTAGGTTTCAGCTTATGATGAATAAAGGAAAGACGTTACTGTATAGTGTTTTCTTCCCCTTGTCCCTAAGCATGGAGGAGATTTTTAATATTTGAAGATCATATGATTGATGAGGATTATGGTTTAACCAATAGAATTAGATTGAAAAACCAAGGTTACTTGCTTGTTTTAAGGAGGGTGTCTCCACCTAAAAAAGTTGTCAAAGAACTAAAATAATTTTCATAACCTTTCTTGATTTTGAAATTGATTGATGATGAAGTCTATAGATTTTTAAAACTCATGCATTTTACCAAATTCTTTTTCAAAGTCAATAATACAACCCAACCTCACCTTTTAAACCTATTTTCTTCATGCATCTTCTCCAAGGCCAATAATGCAACAAAGTATCCTTTTTCTAAACCCTTGTTTTTAGATTGGTGATACAACCCTATGTTTTCAACCCAACTCCTTTCCATCATCATCATGCTTTTTTCAAAATTAAGGTTCTAAGGCCAACCCCATTTTTAGAGTGATACTATGGTCACCTTGAACCCATGTTGGAGTGCTCTTCGATAGTAATGACAATACTGGAGGATAAAAAAGGGTCTTTTCCTTTTATTTCATTAATTTTCATTTCTTTCTTTTTTTAAGGCACACACACGTAAGTACAATAACCATTATATGAATGGATGTCGATAAAGGTGTTAGTTGGCTAATCATCATTAAGATGGTTAGTTAAACACCTTCCCTATGTACAAATGACTTTTGAACCTAATCTTTGATTTTTCACAGAGTTTTCGGGTTTTCCTCCCCCCCCCCCCCCCCAATCTTTTCAAGAAAATAAGGCGGCAACTTCGTGTCTTATTTTATTTTTTTGTTTATTTTACCCCCTTTTCTTCAAGCTTTCTTGTTTGGGGATCATCATTCCCTTTCATCAACACCTTTGACAAAATCTCCAAGTCAACAAGCCTTCATCATCGATTGACCTTGATTGAGTTAGATCATCTAGGCATATATGGTCGACAGTAAATGCTCAATTGAAGAAAGAAACTTTTAGTTGATTGTGAGTCTCTAACACCAATTTTGTCATTAATAAAAACTAACATCAACATATCGATTTCTTCATACTCAACCAAGTCAAATCCTTCTCCTTATTATAATTAGCCACCAAAGAGTCCCCATAATTTTTGTCAATGGTAGGATTGTGCTCTTCGTCATCTTCTATGTACTCAGCCAACAAAAGATTCTCATAATACTTAAAGTCGAAAATATTTATAAAAATGCCTTCAATGCTATTGACTTTGGCCTAAATCCCTGAGTGAAGATTCAACAAGAAAGAGATCATGGAGTGAATGACATTTGAGCCAACAGATCATTATAATTGTGAGCAAAGGTTTGGCTACGCCCTTGGAAAGACTGAGGGTAAGCTACAACAAAAACTTACATAGGTGTTTTTGTGTGAATCTTGAATCATTAAGCATGTGTTTTCGTACGTTCTCCATCTAAGGCCTCATCTCACTCTTTAAATCACTCATGATTGTCTTTATCACAGTTACTATCTCATAAGAGGTATAAGAGACCATACAAAAATTTTCTTAAGCAATTTGTTTTTATATTGCTACCAAATCGAGTGAAATTGACATTGACAACACCTTGCCTCCATTTATAATATTTACTACACCAGTGCTAATTGACAACATAAGTTAAAAGTAAGAAAATGAGTTTAGTAGTAATATTCTTCTCATAAAACTATTTCAACTATAATTCATCAAGTAAAAATAAATGATTATTCAACACAAGAAAACTATGTAAATAAACAACAACAACAAACCAAACCTAAAATTCCCACTAGATGAGGTCGACTACATGAATTCTTTTTTTGTCAATTTACATGATCATGGACAATTACCCCAAACAAATTAAGGGCTATTAAATACTTAATCATGACCTCATTCTATGTTATTCTAGGTCTATCCTTACCCCTTCTACTACCCCTCGCTTGAACTATCTCACTTTTCCTCACCAGCACACTATTTGGCCTATGTTGCAGGTGCTCAAATCATCCTAGTCGTCCCTCCCTTATCTTTTCTTCTATAGGAGTTAAGCCTAACTTACCTTGAATATGTTCTTTCCTAAATTTATATTTTGCTATTATACCACTTATCCATATTAGCATTCACATATCAGAAACCTTTAATTTTTGGATATATTGCTTCTTAGTCGCCCAACATTATGATATATATAGCATAGATGGTCTTACAACTGTCCTATAGAAATTTTCTTTTTTAATGTTAAGGTATTCTACAATCACACAACACACTCAAAGCACTTCTCCCATTTTATCTAACTTGCTTTAACTCTATGCATTGAATATTTTTCAATTTCTCCTTCATTTTGCATAATGTATCTAAGGTATAAAAATCTACTAGTATTATTGATTTTTTTACCATTACGTTTAACATTTTTTCCAATATTCCTCTTACTATGACTAAAATTATATTTTATATATTATTTTTCATTTCTATTTATCCTAAAACCTCTAGATTCTAAACTTTTCCTAATAATTCTTACTTAAATTCTATTCCATCCCTAGTTTCATCAATTAAGATAATATCATCTACAAATAACATATATCATGGAATTTAATTTTGGATACTCTTTGTAAGTTCACCATCATTAAAGTAAAAAGATAAGGGCTCAAAGTAAGTTTGTAATGTGCACCTATTATGATTGAAAATTCCCTAGCCTCTTCATTTGTGGTTCGAATGCTAGTCATTATCCCATTATACATATCCTTAATGACATTGACATACCTACTACATACCTTTATTTATTTATTTATAAAACTCACCATTGAACTTCCCTACGTACCCTATTATACACTTTCTTTAGGTTGATGAAAACAATATGCAAATCCCTTTTCTTTTCCCTAAACATTTCCATTAATCTACTTAAAAGATACATAATTTCTATAATAGTCGCCCAAGCAAAAACCGAATTGATTTTCCAAGACCTTCGTTTTTAACCATCAACTTTGTTCAACTATCCTTTCTCATAATTGCATTGTATAACTCATAAATTTAATTCCACGATAGTTTTTAAAGTTTTGAATATTTCTATAAGAACCCGAACCCGAGTGGGTTCCTAGATATAAATTTTTCAGCGAACGCACATAAATCTAAATTATAAATATAAATTATTTTTATGGTATACTCTTCGAAATTATCTAAAATGTAAAATAATGACTGGAGTGAGACGATGCTCAGTAAGTAAATAAGATTATTATTAGTATATAACCAAAATGAGCTTTCATAATATTATAATTTCATTAAATTATATTTGATACTATAACTTCAAAACTACTTTTAAAATAAATGTAAATTTAAAAATTTCAACATAAAATTTTTACCATCAACTACAACAGTAAAATTTTATAACTATATATTGTAATTGTTAAATTAAACTTTTAACTTTAAAACTATAACTATAATATTTAATTATATACATATATATTTTTCCTTACACGTTTTCTTTAGATCATCATTTAGGCACAAAAATGACCATGTTCACATAAACATATATTTTTCCTTCAAATCATCAATAGTTCTATACACGTAATTAAATATATATACACATATACTGTAAAAAAACCACCCTTAGGTCTGTTAGTCGTAAGTCATGTTTTCGTTAGTCGTAAGTCATGTTTACCCCCATAACTGAGTTGTGTGATCTGAAAACTGGTCTTAACTGGCTGGCCAACCAAACTAAATCAACGTACATAATCAATAAGTGATATTTTCCTTATTAAACTCTAATTTGACCCAAGTGTGCACTCAGAAGAAATCTACTACCATATAAAATCACTCTATAAATAGTGTGGGTGCACTCTGATCCGTTTAAACTTCAAGCTGCGGTACCAAGCATTCGTAATTTTATGTATCGTCTCACACCCCGAACCCGAAAATAGGACCCAGGGGTGAATTAGTAACCTAACATGTCCTTATATCATACAAATAACAACGATACAGTACAATGAATGAGGGTCCAACCCCGTGGGATTACCAGGCACCCTATACGTATCCATACACAAATCATATATACAGCGGAAAAGGTCATTCTATACATGTACTGTACCATACCAGAATCTATACAAGAGAAAACGGAGTCCAAGCTCGATACATACAAAACATATATCCAGGTGCCAACATACCCCTAAAATGGCAACCCGCGAAACAAAAGTCCTAACACTTACCCAAGTGCTACCCATAGTACACTAGCCACTATGCTCCCAACTCAAGGATGCTAGTTCCGGTTACTCGAAGGACCTGTAAAAATGTACATATAGCAAGGGTGAGACACATCTCAGTAAGGAAGAATGCAGGTTATATCGGTGTGTGGCATATGAGTGTTATCATGACACAACACATATACAGTTAAATGCAGTTACAGTACTAATTTCATAAATGTGCATACATACACACACACATGATCAAGCAATACCGGTGTTGTCACACCTTTCGGCCCGAAGTCAGCCCGAGACATACGGCGTTGGCCTGTAGCCAACCCGCGAAACATGGCACCACAAGCACATGGCTAGTCCCAGACTCCCATGGCATAGTACCGGCGCTAAACTGGTGGATCCACACCCTTCGGTGATCAGCCAGTATAGACTTACGCCCTCAAATATAGAGTCAGACACTTTTACCTACATAGTAGGCGATCAACACACACCCTCGGATATAGAGCCAGACACTCTTTTGTACCTGGAATAATTTGGAACCCGATTCCTACTGCAATTCAACATAACACATTCATGCATGCTCATATAACCAAACAAACCACACTCATTTGGTAATCTAAATTTATGGTTTTCCAAACACATGCAGTTTAAACAAGTTAAGGCATGACCATCCCTATAACACAGTATAAATCAACATATACGTCTAGTTTTCAACAAAACCAGGGATGCAGCCTGTTACCCTCTTTTCCCAAAAATGTAATCATGAAAAACCTATAGTTTTCCACGTTAGATCCCCCCAAATGAGTAGCCAAAATAGGACCGTGAACCATAGTTCTACCAAGTTCAATTTCGCAAATAACCGACAAAAATAGATTCCCTTTACCTTTCCCCCAAAAGATCAATCCCGAACTCTACGGCTCCTAAACAGCAAACCGAGTTCTCAAAATCTACAAAACACAGTACAGAAAATACTCACGACTCCGTCCTCTATCAAACTACCAGATTAGAAAAGAAAACCAAGCCTTACGTCGATTTTAAGCCGAAACCCGAAAAATCTCCGAAACGGGATTCCAATCCTGTAGAGAATCCTTCCCTAATCCTCATGCCAACTTCAGATCGTCAATTCCAGCAACAAATTGCGAAGAAATCTAGAGAGAGAGAGACTGCCCTTCGAGTTCTAGAGAGAGAGAGAAAAAAAAAAGTTGCTAACTTAGCAACTAAGCAGCCCAAAATATCTTTTATAGCACCTTTGACCCAGCTACCCTCGTCGACCAATAGTGACCTTGTCGATGAGGCCCTGTAGTCACTTCATCGACGAGACGAGATGAAATCTGGCTTCATTAACGAAGTTTGCTCAAATTCGAATTTTACCCTTCTCTTTATTATTTAAACCCACATATCACAGTTTGGGTTCTTACAACCTCCCCTCCTTACAAAAATTTCGTCTTCAAAATTTGCCATCTCTCATTCACAAACTCATTCATACAATTGAACATATACACTCAACTCTAGAGAAAAACTAGCAACTACTACAGCACAATCCCTTCATAACACATACATACATACCCTCACTTATTGTGGTTGCAACATAAACTATCTCAGAAGTTCACTATATACATACTCCCGACAACTAACCACCTATCCTAACCCAAAGTAGGATGACGTACACGTACTCAAAACAACTGTGGATACTTCTGGCGTATTTCCGTTTCTAGTTCCCAAGAAGCTTCCTCAACCTCATGGTTTCGCCACAATACTTTCACTAACAATATCTCTTTAGTACGAAGCTTCTGAACTTTACGGCCCAAAACCTGAATAGGTATCTCCTCATATGCTAAAGTATCCCCAATTTCCAAACCATCATAAATGATAACATGTGACGGATCCAACACGTATCTCCTCAACATGGACACATGAAATATATCATAGACCCTCGATAGTGCTGGGGGGTAGTGCAATCTTGTAGGCTATCGGACCAACTCGCTCAAGAACCTCGAATGGTCCGATATATCTCAGGCTTAACTTGCCCTTCTTCTCAAATCTTATCACCCCTTTCATCGAAACGATCTTCAGAAAAACCTTACCCCCCACTTCGAACTCCAACTCATGGCGGCGAACATCTGCATAACTCTTCTACCGACTCTGAGCCAATTTAATCCTCTCTCGGATTAAACCCACCTTCTCAAATGCCTACTGCACAAGTTCAGGTCGTAACACCTTACATTCACCAACCTCATCCCAACACAAAGGAGATCGACACCTTCGACCATACAAAGCCTCGAACTGTGCCATCTTGATACTAGCCTAGAAGTTGTTGTTATATGCAAACTCTACTAGTGGCATAAACTGTAACTAGCTACCACCAAAGTACAACACACAAGCTCGTAACATATCCTCCAAGATCTATATTGTCCTCTCCAACTGTCCATCTGTCTGGGAGTGGAACGCTGTACTGAAAGTAAGCTTCATCCCCAATGCTTCCTACAAGCTCTTCCAGAATCGAGAAGTAAACCTCGGGTCTCAATCTAAAACAATGGACACCAGTACCCCATGCATTTGAAATATCTCCTGCACATCAGGTCCACTAGCCTACTCAAAGGGTAGTTAACCTTCATTGGTATGAAATGAGCAGATTTTGTCAATCTGTCCATGATCACCCAAATGGCATTATGCCCGTGAAGAGCTGGCGGCAATCCGGTAACGAAATCCATGGAAATGTGCTCCCATTTCCACACTAGAATAGGCAAAGGCTGCAACTGCCCTGTCGGCCTCTGATGTTCAGCTTTCACCTGCTAACACGTCAGACACTGCTCCGCGAACTAAGCAATCTTCCTCTTCATACCAGACCACCAGAAGGTCTCGCGCAAATCACGATACATCTTCATGCTACCAAGATATACTGTATATAGAGAATGATGTGTTTCCTCTAGAATTGCCCTTCTGATCTCGTCATCGTTTATATAACATAACCCGGTCCCAAACCTCAACACACCTCCCTCCGAGATGTTAAAATCTGCAGCCAACCCCTGCTGTACTTTCTCCACAGTCTCAGCTAACTCTTCATCATTAGCCTACGCGCTTTAATACCCTCAAACAAAGTTGGCTAGATCACCAAGCTAGCAATGAAAGCTTATGATCACCAGACCCCAACTCTACGCCAAGGCTTCCCAGATCATGTCTGACATGATGTTGAGCTACAACTACAGATACTGCTGCATGCTCTAACTTCCGACTCAATGCATCTGCTACCACATTAGCCTTCCCCGGGTGATAACTGATCGTGCAATCGTAGTCCTTGATCAACTCTAGCCACCGCCTCTGCCTCATATTCAACTCCTTCTGTGTTAAAAATTACCTGAGGCTTTTGTGGTTAGTGAAAATATCACACTGAACACCATACAGGTAGTGTCGCCTGATCTTCAGGGCATAAACAACAGTAGCTAACTCTAGGTCATGTGTAGGGTAATTCTTCTCATGCTCCTTAAGTTTCCAAGAAGCATAAGCTACTAACTTACCCTATTGCATAAGAACATATCCCAAACCCTTCAGGGACGCATCGCTATAGATCACAAAATTGTCATCCCCTGAAGGAATGGTCAAAACTGGAGCAATAACTAGCCGGTGCTTCAACTCAAGAAAGCACTATCGCAATTATTAGTCTAGTAAAACTTCATCCCTTTCCTGGTCAAATGTGTAAGAGGCCCAGACAATTTAGAGAAACCCTCTACGCACCGACAATAGTACCTCGCCAGTCCTAGAAAACTCTAAACCTCCTGCACACTCTTCGATCTTACCCAATCGACCACCGCTTCAATCTTGTTAGGATCAACTGAGATGCCGCCCTTAGACACCACATGGCCTAAGAACGCAACCTGATTCAACCAGAACTCACACTTCTTCAGCTTGGCATACAACTTCCTTTCTCGTAGTATCTGTAGCATCAACCTCAAATGGGTTTCATGCGCATCCGAATTCTTCGAATATGCCAAAATGTCGTTAATAAAAACCACCACGAACTAGTCCAGGTACTCATGGAAAACCTTGTTCATCACATCCATAAACACCACCGGAGCATTGTCAACCAAGAACTCATAGTGGCCATATCTGGTTCGAAAAGTAGTCTTCGCCACATCCTCAAATCGAACCCTTACCTAATGATATCCTGACCGTAGGTCGATTTTTGAAAAGACCTGCATCCTCTATAGCTGGTCAAAAAGATCGTCAGTACGAGGCAATGGGTAACGGTTCTTCACAGTCACCTTGTTGATCTCAGGGTAATCAATGCACATACACATCGATCCATCCTTCTTCTTCACAAACAATACTAGAGCTCCCCAGGGTGAAACACTCGGTCGAATGAAGCCCTTATCCCGTAGTTCCTGCAACTTCTCCTTCAATTCCTGAAGTTCCACTGGAGTCATCCGGTACGGAGCCTTAGAGATCGGTGCCTTACCAGGCAATTACTCTATCACGAACTCCACCTCACGATCTGAAGTAAACTGGGTAAATCATCTGGAAACACATCCGGCAACTCGCTGACTACCTAAATATCCTTGAGTCTCAACTCATCTCGCGGCGGTTCCTTCACACAAGCTAGGTACCCCTCACACCTATCCAAGAGTAACCTCCTCACATGCAATGCCGACAGAATCTGTGGCATCAAATGCACACACGATCCTACAAACTCATACTCCTTATTCCCAGGAGGTTTGAAAACTACTACCTTCCTACGACATTCAATCACAACATAATTGGAGAACAACCAATCCATCCCCTAAATGACATCAAACCCCAACATATCGTATACCATAGCATTTACCGATAGCAACCTTCCCTGAATTATCATTGGGTAGTTTGCTAACATCCTACTATAGAATGATATATTCCCAGATGGTGTAGCAATAGATAATACCTCGTTCATGACTTGGGTCTCAACCCAACACAGTTTAACAAAAGTCACAGATACAAAAGAATGGGATGCACCCAAATCAAACAAAACAGAAGCTTTATTTGAAAGTAATACTAAGGTACCTGTCACTATGTTCCCTGTATGTTCAGCATCCGCTGGAGTAAGAGAGTATACTCTAGTTGGAGTTGTATTTTTCTGAATGGTTCCCCAAGGTATCTGATTACTACCCCGGTTCATACTAGATGCAGGCACATCTTTCTTCGGTGCACGACAGTCGCGATCCATGTGGCCTGACCAACCACAGTTATAGTAATTAGCCCCAAATGACCGGCACTCGCCCTCATGCCATCTAAGGCACTTGGTACAATGATCCTGCATTTGACTCGCCTGAGTACTCTAGCTCTCGATATTCTGATGGTAACCCGAGCCCTTGTTCCTCTTCTTCCATGATCCCTGACGAGATCCCGACTGAGAACCAGAAGGTACTGTCCTCTTCTTCGATTCCTGATCCACCTCATTCTCTCGGACGTCGGTCTTAATCACTATAGCCTTGTCCACCAAAACCAAAAACTCGCGGATCTGAAGCATACCCACCAACCTGTAGATACCCTTCTTGAACCTCCGAGTCTTCTTGTATTTGCTCGAGATCAGACATGGCGCAAAGCGGGATAACTCTATATACCGAGCAGTATACCCCTGCACTGTCATATCTCCCTGTGACAAAGCAGAAAACTCATATGCCTTCTCATCACGAGTGGAGGCCGGGAAGTATCTCTCAAAGAACACCTCCTTGAAACAGCTCCAAGACATCTCTGAAACACCAGCTCTTTGCTTTTCCAGCAGATTCACGGCAGTCCACCAATGCCTCGCCTCCCCAGACAGCTGGAAGGTAGTGTATAGGACTCTCTACTCATATGTACAGTGTAGGACTTCCAGAATCCTCTCAGTCTTCTCGACCCAGTCCTCCGTTATAATCAGGTCGGGTTCCCCCAAAAACGTTAGGCAGGTCTATGCGTGTGAACCTCTCGATGGTACACCCCGCAGCAGTAGGAGAGCATTCGCGTCTCCTCAAACTCCACCTGATCTCTCACAAAACCTACCTCATCAAACCCTGAGGCACTGACTGAGACTCGTCCCTGGCAGTCTCCTCAGAACCACTCTCCAAGTTATTATCCTTGGGCTCCATTCTGAAACAGAATAGGAATCGGTTAGGACTCCTATATCACAGACAGTTAACATAATAATTAACACACACAATCATGTTAACTACCCTCTCACATGCCTAGGTCTGTCCTATCAAATTGATGTGAAAGTCATCAATGGTTTGCCCTGATTTTATTGGAATCGTCATTCCAGGAAAAACACGAAACACCGCCAACGAATCCCTTTCTAGCAATAAAACAACTCTCAACCTACCCTACCCATTTCCTTCCTCTAATACTCTAGTATGTACACATAACTACACCTAACCAAGTCTACAAGACCTAGCAACCTAGTTAGCTCCGATACCAAGTTGTCACGCCCCGAACCCAGAAATGGAACCCAAGGGTGAATTAGGAACCTAACTTGTCCCTATATCATACAAATAACGACGATACAATATAATGAGTGAGGGTCCGATCCCATGGGGTTGCTAGGCACCCTATACGCATCCATACACAAATCATATACACAACGGAAAAGGTCATTCTATACAACTATTGTACCATACCAGAGTCTATACAAGAGAAAACAAAGTCCAGGCTCTATACATACAAAACGTACATCCAGATGCCAATATACCCCCAAAACCGCAACCCGCGAAACAAAAGTCCTACCACTTACGCAAGTACTACGCGCAGTACACTGGCCACTACGCTCCCAACTCAAGGATGCTAGTTCTGGTCACTCGAAGGATCTGTAAAAATGTACGTACGGTAGGGGTGAGACACATCTCGGTAAGGAAGAATACAGGTTATATCGATGTGTGGCATATGAGTGTTATCATGACACAACACATATACAATTAAATGCAGTTCCAGTACTAAATTCACAATAGTGCATGCACGCACACACACGTGATCAAGCAATCCGGGTGTCATCACACCCTTCGGCCCGAAGCTGGCCCGCAACATACGGCGTTGGCCCATAGACAACCCGTGAAACACGGCGCTACCGGGACATGGCTAGTCTCAGACTCCCATGGCATCGTATTGGCGCTAAATTCGTGGATCCACACCCTTCGGTGATCAGCCGATATAGGCTCATACCCTCGAATATAGTCGGACACTCTTGCCTACATGGCAGGTGATCAACCCACGCCCTCGGATATAGAGTTGGACACTCTTTCGTACCTAGCACAATTTGGAACTCGATTCCTACTGCAATTCAACATAACACATTCATGCATGCTCATATAAACAAACAAACCACACCCATTTGGTAATCTAAAATCATGATTTTCCAAACATATACAGTTTAAACAAGTCAAGGCACGACCACCCCTATAACACAGTATAAATCAACATATATGTTCGGTTTTCAACAAAACCAGGGACGCGGCCCATCGCCCCCTTTTCCCAGAACTGTAATCATGAAAAACCTATAGTTTTCCCCGTTAGATCCCCCCAAATGAGTAGCCAAAACACACATAGGACCGTGAACCACAGTTCTACCGAGTCTAATTTCGTAAATAACTGGCATAAATAGATTCCCCTTACCTTTCCCCCAAAAGATCAATCCCGAACTCTATGGCTTCTAAACAGTGAACCAAGTTCTCAATATCTACAAAACACAGTATAGAAAATACTCATGACTCCATTTTCTATCAAACTACAGGATCAGAAAAGAAAACCAAGCCTTACCTCGATTTTAAGCCGAAACCCAAAAATCTTCGAAACGGGATTCCGATCCATAGGTTTTATAGAGAATCCTTCCCTAATCCTCGTGGCAACTTCAGATCGTCGATTCCAGCAAAGAACGGCGAAGAAATCTAGAGAGAGAGAGGGAGAGTGCCCTTCAAGTTCTAGAGAGAGAGAGAGAGACAAAAGTTGTCAACTTAGCAACTAAGCACCCCAAAATATCTTTTATAGAACCTTTGACCCAACTGCCCTCGTTGACGAATGGCAACCTCGTCGATGAGGCCCTATAGTCACTTCATCGACGAGACAGTGATCTCGTCGATGAGCCTGAGATCCTCGATTTCCTGAAATTTCTCGGCTTCTCCTCATCGACAAGCCTCTGAACTTCATCGACGAGCTGAATAAAGCCTTCATCGACGAAATCTGGCTTTGTCGATGAAGCCTGCTCAAATTCCAATTTTACCCTTCTTTTTATTATTTAAACACACATATCACAGTTCGGGTTCTTACAATTATTTTTAAGATATATTTTAGTATATATTTTGTTATTTTTTAAAAAAGTTCGAATTTCAAAAACTCATGTGGGCCCCACATGGTTTTGTGGGCCCCACACAACTTTGAGACCCAAGTGGGTCCTATGTAACTCCAATAGTCCTCACATGATTTTATGGGTCTTCACAATTTCGGGACTTATGTGGACCCTACACGGATTCGGGACTCATGTGAGCCCCACATGGTCTTAGGGGCCCCATATAGGATACCTATATTATTATTATTATTTTATCATATATTTCTACAAATTATGTTAGTCAAAACATTATTTTATATATATGTACTTATTTACGTGTACAAACAATGTCTACCATATTTATCCTATGAAATTCCATTTTAACCAAGCCAACCTTCAGGGAGCAACAGATCCGCAATGGTCTCTGAGCACTCACTAAGACAAGTTCTTTCTTAGGTATCAAACATGGAATCAAGAATCCTAATAAAGAAACACATTCGTATTGATATTAACTTAATGATCATTTTTATTATTATTATTATTATTATTATTATTATTATTATTATTATTATTATTATTATTATTATTATTATTATTATTATTATGCTTTAATCGTATATACATTTTCAGGGTCATTACATCCTCCCCTCCTTATAAAAATTTGTCATCAAAATTTGGGCACAGAGAGGACTCGAACCCGTGATCACAAGGATACACCATTCCTTACCACTAGGGCACCCACCCAAGTGGTGACCTAAGAATGGGATTAATTATAATTAAAACATTAATAAAGATGTAGAAACATAAATAGAACCTTGAGTTCGCAAATTTTGCAATACGCTTTGCTTTCTCTCGATTTTCAAGACACACATCACTCTCCCTCAATTTTTGCAAAACGCATCACTGTAGCACCCATCACTCTCTCTTGATTTCTATGACACACATCGCTCTCCCTTGATTTTTGCAAAAATGGGTCACGCGCTCGCCACGCGTCGCTCTCTCTCGATTCTCACGAAACACATTGCTCTCTCTCAATTTTCATGACACGTGGCCATTCCCCTATAAAAAGGGCTTGCCCTCCTCGAACTCTAAGCATCACAACTTTCTACCATCTCGAACAACCACATTTTGGCTTGTAGAGATTAGCTCTTCCCAACTTTTCTCTTGATTATCTCATTACTCATTTCAAATATTGTCAAATCACCCAACTCCTCATGTTGCTGAAAGCAGCACTAGATTGTCAATCCAAAGGTGGAAACCCAACAAGGAACAGTTAGAGATTTTAGAGGAGGTCTTCCGCAGCAGTCAAGGGGAACTCCCTTCTGTGGAGCAAGCTATCTTGCTCATAGCACAACTCTGACGACATAGTCCAATTAAGCTTAAATATGTATGCTTTTGGTTTGAGAACCGTAGGAGTAGGCGGGGATCAATCGAAGAGACCACCATTTCAACTACTGCCCCACCAATTATCCATCTTACCTCTTCCACCACTACCGCCCAGAGCAGTGCCCCCGCCATTTTCTCAACCACTCATACCCTTATCCCTATCGACAAATATTCCATCTATGAAGCTTACAACTAACATCACACTAATGAGTTTTACCCCTTATAATGACAACATCGCAGTCACCACACTAAGGGTTTCTGATAATGTTGGCCTACTCCCCTATTTCCAAGAGATCCAATATGCATTAAGACTCATGTACGGGCCATTGATGGCTCATTACGAGCATCCCCACCAGAGGCCACAAGGGGAAGAGACCAACTCTTCCTCCCTTGCCAAACAAACGAACGTTTTCTCCCTTTTTCCGACCCAAGTCAGCGATGTTACAAGAGGTTAACGCCGCCAAGAAAGAACCTAAGCAGATAGCAGTGACACCGCTAACACTTCGATAGATGCTGACATTCAAATGGTGGCATCTTCAAATGATCCCCGCCTACGCCTATGGTTATCAAACCAAAAAGCATACTAGAAAGTTGTGATGCTTAGAGTTCGAGGAGGGCAAGCCCTTTTTATAGGGGAATGGCCGCATGTCATGAAAATTGAGAAAGAGTAATGTGTGTCACAAGAATCTAGAGAGAGTGACGTGTGCCGCAGATATCGAGCGTGCGACGCATTTTGCGAAAATCAAGGGAGAGCGATGTGTGTTGCAGAAATCAAGAGAGAGCGACACGTGCTGTGAGTGATGCGTTTTGCAAAAATCGAGGGAGAGTTATGCGAGTCTTGAAAATCAAGAGAAAGCAACGCGTATTGCAAAATTTGCGGACTCAAGGTTCTATTTATGTTTCTACATCTTTATTAATGTTTTAACTATGATTAATCCCATTCTTAGGTCACCACTTGGGTGGGTGCCCTAGTGGTAAGGAATTGTGTATCCTTGTGATCACAGGTTCGAGTCCTCACTATGCCCAAATGGTCTTATGCCCTGGTCTTACTTTAAGGGTAAGTGAGCTATAGCCGATGATTCTCACCCATCTATTTTTATTTTATTTGTTTATTTATTTATTTATTGTAAATTTGAGGACTCAAGGTTCTATTTATGTTTCTACACCTTTATTAATGTTTTAACTATAATTAATCTCATCCTTAGGTCACCACTTAGGTGGGTGCCCTAATGGTAAGGAACCGTGTATCCTTGTGATCGCGGGTTCAAGTTCTCATTATGCCCATGTGGTCTCATGCCTTGGTCTTGCTTCAGGGGTAAGTGAGCTATAGCTGATGATTCCCACCCATCTATTTTTATTTTATTTATTTATTTATTTATTTATTGTTTATTTATTTATTATTAAGTTACTTTGAGCCACCTATGTACATTTTTGTATAAGGAGCTCTACTTTAATATATACTACGGTAGACAATCCTGGTCAGGGCTGGTTAATTTTCTTAACTATCTTGGAAGAAGAAGAAGTCTACAATAATTGAATGATAAACTTGAAATTTTTTTTTTATATCATTTTTTTAAATTTAAATATAATATAGTAACATTTAAATTGTATTTAATTCCTTATAAACTAATACAAAATTAAAATTAAAGATTTCGTCAAAATTTATATTCTTAAATTAAGCTTGAATATTTTAATGAAAACTGAATACGCAATGAAAAAATACATATTCATATCTAGATTTCAAAATAGACCGTTTGTTCATATTTATTTGTATGTGCAATGCCTCCAAATCCAATAGGGTCTAAGGTGCTACTTCCTGTAAACGAAAATAAAATATTAACAACAAAAATAAATAATCCTCGAATATCATTATATTATTATATTATTATATTTACACATTTGGTTAGATTACGAATATGAAATTTTGATTTATTGATGTACCTAAATTAAAAATTAATTATGAATCATCAATATGTGTACATGTTTCTACAAACATAATATATTTTAACTAATTGACGTGTCTTCAATAATACTACCATTTTTCTTAGAGAATATATAGGATTGTTATCTGTCCTTGGGAGCCTTCACGTTAATCTCATTTCCTCTAATGTTACTACCTCTAGGATTCATTCTTAAACAATGATCAAATGTTATTTTAAAATCATAAATCTATTGTTAACGTATAATAATATAATAGATAAAAAGAAATATCGTAAACTACCTAATCTTACTCAAATCATGTTTTATGTCTAAACTCTGGTAAAATCTATATGCTAGAGTATGCAAGACCTCTATCCTATTCTCTGATACCAATTGTAAGGACTGAAGCCGAGTGAATTCTTACATATAAATTTTTCAACGGACGCACATAAATCTAAATTATTTTTATTACTAAAGCACTAACTAGCTTTATTATAAATATATGTTTCAACTATTAAAATATAAATTTCTAAAATTCCAAAATATACAAACATATTTTAAATTGTATTATGCTAAATTTTTATTCTACTCTACTTTTTCTACTCTCACTCATGCACTTGTTATGCAAGATTCTAGTACACTCTTCAAAATTATCTGAAATGTAAAATAATGATTGGGGTGAGATGACACTTAGTAAGTAAATAAAATTATTATTAGTGAGTAACCAAAATTAGCTTTCATAATATTATAATTTCATAAAATAATATTTGATTCAATAACTTTAAAAATGTTTTTAAAATAAATGTAAATTTAAAAATTTCTACATAAAACTTTTACCATCAACCATAACAGTAAAATTTTATAACCATACACTGTAATTGTTAAATTAAACTTTTAATTTTAAAACTCTAACGATAATATTTAATTATATACATGCATATATATATATATATATTTTCCTTACACGTTTTCTTATATATATATATTTTCCTTACACGTTTTCTTTAGATCATCATTTAGACACAAAAATGGCAATGTTCACATAAACATATATTTTTCCTTAAAATCATCAATAGTTCTATACACGTAATTAAATATGTATATACATATACCGTAAAAAAATTACCTTTAGGCATGTTAGTCATAAGTCATGTTTCCATTAGCTGTAAGTCATGTTTACCCCCATAACTGGGTTGTGTGATCCGAAGACTGGACTGAGCTAACTACCCTGCCAAACTAAATCAACGTACATAATCAATAAGCGAGATTTTCCTTATTAAACTCTGATCCGACCTAGGTGTGCACTTAGGAGAAATTCACTACCATATAAAACCACTCTGTGAACAGTGTAAATGCACTTTGATCCATTTAAACTTTAAGTTGCAGTACCAAACATTCGTAATTTTCTGTATTGTCTGAGCCATAAGGGGTTTTGAAAATATCTTATTATATAATTTATATAATTAAAAATAATATCATTAAGATCTCATTTTTACTCATACTTTCATAAAATACGCAACATAAAAATAAACTCATGTCATCTTTACTCATGTTTTTGTGAAATATACAACGTAAAAATTAACTCATGTCACACAATTTTCATATTAAAAATATTTTTTGAATAGAAATTAATTTTGTAAAACACCCGAGGTATTTAGAACATTTATTAACTCAAAAATAAACGCAAGTATATTAAAGATTAAATGGGTATAATTAAATAAGCGTAAAAATAAACTCGAAAAAATTTTATGAAAAATAATTAACATAATCAAATTTACTTACAAATAAATTCGGGTATAAATTTTAAATAAAAATCTAACATGATCAAATTTACTTATCTCTTACTTAACCTTGTGATACGATCACAATGAATTTCTCTAAAAAAATGAGATCGGAAAGTGTAGGTGAGTGAGAATTTTAATTATAAAAAAAATTCTCCCTCCACCACTAATTCTTTCACTCACTAATTCTTCTCTTCTTTTGGAAATTGTTTTGTGAAAAATAAAGGTTGAGAGTTTCTTATTTATAGAAAAATTTTGGGAAAGAAAATGAAATTTTTAAAAGCATGGGAAAAGGGGTGAAATTATAATTTTTTTAAAATAAAAGAATGGATAAGAAATGGTCATGGGATGAGCATGGGATGGAGGTGAGGGTACATGTGGGGAAAAATAGGAGTGCTTGCCAACACTCCCTTTTAATTAATTTTTAATTAATTTACTTAATTAATTAATTTTTTTTTTTTGAAATCATTATTATTATCATTGTTATTATTTTTAAGTTATGTTTTAATATAATTATTTTTAAATTTTTTAAAATAATTAAGTTTGAATTTCAAAAACTTATGTAGGCCCCACATGGTCTTATGAGTCTCACACAATTTCAAAACCCAAGTGGGTCCTACGTACAGTTTCGGAAGTCATGTGGGCCCACACAGTCTTATGGGCCCCACACAGGATACCTAAATTATTATTATTATATCATATATTTCTACAAATTTTGTTAGTTAAAACATTATTTTATATATATGTATTTATTTACGTATACAAATAGTGTCTACCCTATTTATCTTATGAAATTTAATTTTGACCAGGACAACCTTTAATGGGCGACTGAACCGCAATGGTCTTTGAGCGCAATGGTCTTTGAGCACTCGTTAAAATAAGGTCTTTCTTAGGCATCAAAAATAGAATTAAGGATCCCAACAGAGAAATACATTTGTATTGATATTAACTTAATGATGTTGAACTTTTGGTCAGATCTCTGTTTTGATTATAACAAACCACAATATCTCATCTATGTACTTTGAGCACTTGAGCAGGTTTATGTTTTAGTTAGCACATATGATGATGCAATGTGGAAGCCGTAAGAGCACCTGAACAAGCATACCCCAGTGTATTCCATGGAGTCTGTAATTATAATCCTTGGTCTGTAATAATTAATGCATGACATGCATGGTAGGATTATAAGCTCAAATGACCATAGAGAAACCAAATGACCGTAGGGCACGGTCGACTGACACCGAATTTTTTTGATCAGCTCTCAAAGACCTTACACTTGCCATAGGACACTATTATGCATGGAAATTTTTCCTACTGACTTAAAATGAATCATCATATGAATAGAGACAACCTTATAAAGAGAATAGGACCGAAATGCACAAAATGGGCATGTTCGGTCGACCGAACCTTAATATACAGGGATCTTTGGTCGACCAAACCTCCACTGGGTCAACAGTTTGACCCTTCGGTCAATCGACCTTAAAATGAGCTGCAACGCTCTAGTCGACCGAACTGACACGTGGGGAGATCCCAACTTTCTAGTCGACCAAACTTATAGAAGGAAATTTGCCTGGTCGACCGAACGCCCAAGTTTAGTCAACCGAACTTAGTTTGGTTGACCAAACCTCAGAGTTTTGGAAATCGCCTCAAGATTGGTCGACCATCTTCTCAGTTCAAAATTGTCCTTGTAAAGACTCGAAAAATTAAAATGATTAAAATAATTAGAAAAAATAATAAATAAAATAATAAATATAATTAATTAATTAATTAAATTTATTAATCAATTAATTAGTTAAACATTATTAAATTGATGTATTAAATAAATAAATAAAAAAGTATGAAAGAAAAAAAAACTAATTGAAATAAGATATATATATATATATATATATATTTATATAATATGTATAAGTTATAAAATGATAACTTCCTAAAGCAAAGTTATAGGAAGAAGGAAATACTTCATTTTTTTTTTAAACAGAGAGAGCTTCTACATAACAGAGGGAGCCTCCATCTCCTCGTCCCTTCTCTCTCACTCTCCTCCATCTCGTCTCCGATATGTAGAGGATTGGGAAACAAAAAGTGTCATTGGATTCCTAGTTCCGCTGCCGACATTTCTACTAGAACAGATTTTTCATAAGAACGGCTTAGGCACTGCTCCTGGGGAAAGGTAATTTTTCCTCATTTTCTCAATTTTGCTTTAAATATGCGATTAAATAGACGATCGGGCTCCACCACGTGGTCCTAATCACGGCTATCGTCATTTTGGCATAGGTAAACTTTCAATTGGGATTTTCTAGGCCCTACTCCAAAGCGAGAGTGAGATTTGGGGAATTTGGAAAAATGGTTATATTTGCGGGTATTATTATTTATTTAGAAATTATGGTCCTAGGAAATATTTAAATAAATATTTTATTAAAGATTAATTTAATGGAACTAGGGTTTTTGAACTAGGGTTCAGGTGAGCGCCGTAGGTATTTTTTGGAGTCCCTATTGGCGTAGTTCAAGAAACAAGGTAAGGGGGAAATTTATATATTAAATCAGATTTTTCATGAATTAAAAATGATTACGTGTTATTTATGTGTATATGTTTTTATGTGGGTTTAAAATGCCAACCATGAAATTTATGTTTTCTAAGCCTAGGATTGTCGATATAGTTATGTATATGTGAAAGTGAATGAATGAGAATGAAAAGAATTTTCTAAGGAATTAAATAAGAAATGAAATGTATTTTGAGCATATAAATGTTAAATGTGAGTTGGCTTATTTTATGAGAAATATGTATGAAGTTTACTACTAAATTGTGTGGCATGAGAATCTGTGCAAATTATATGTTAAATGTATGAGATGCAGGTTAAGTAAGTAAAGCAGCAAATCGGGAAACGGAAGGTGTCGTTGGATTCCTGGTTCCGCTACCGACATTTCTACTGGAACAGATTTTTCATAAGAACGGCTTAGGCACTGCTCCTAGGGAAAGGTAATTTTTCCCCATTTTCTCAATTTCGCTTTAAATATGCTGTTAAATAAAAAATCGGGCACCACCACGTGATCCTAATCACGACTATCGTCATTTTGGCATAGGTAAACTTCCAATTGGGGTTTTCTAGTCCCTACTCCAAAGCGAGAGTGAGATTTGGGGAATTTGGAAAAATGGTTATATTTGCGAGTATTATTATTTATTTAAAAATTATGGTCCTAGGAAATATTTAAATAAGTATTTTATTTAGGATTAATTTAATGGATTTAGGGTTTTTGAACGAGGGTCCGGGTGAGCGTCGTAGGTATTTTTCGAAGTCCCTGTTGGCGTAGTTCAAGAAACAAGGTAAGGGGGAAATTTATATATTAAATCAGATTTTTCATGAATTAAAAAAGATTACGTGTTATTTATGTGTATATGTTTTTATGTGGGTTTAAATTGTCAGCCATGAAATTTATGTTTTCTGAGCCTAGGATTGTCGATATAGTTATGTATATGTGAAAGTGAACGAATGATAATGAAAAGAATTTTCTAAGGTATTAAATAAGAAATGAAATGCATTTTGAGCATATAAATGTTAAATGTGAGTTGGCTTATTTTATGAGAAATATATATGAAGTTTACTACTAAATTGTGTGGCATGAGAATCTGTGCAAATTATATGTTAAATGTATGAGATGCAAGTTAAGTAAGTAAAGCGGCACATCGAGAAACAGAAGGTGCCGTTGGATTCCTGGTTCCGCTGCCGACATTTCTATTGGAGCAGAATTTTCATTAGAACGGCTTAGGCACTGCTCCTGAGGAAAGGTAATTTTTCTTCATTTTCTCAATTTCGCTTTAAATATGCGGTTAAATAAAAGATCGGACACCACCACGTGGTCCTAATCACGACTATCGTCATTTTGGCGTAGGTAAACTTCCAATTGGGGTTTTCTAGGCCCTACTCCAAAGCGAGAGTGAGATTTGGGGAATTTGGAAAAATGGTTGTATTTGTGGGTATTATTATTTATTTAGAAATTATGGTCCTAGGAAATATTTAAATAAGTATTTTATTTAAGATTAATTTAATGGAACTAGGGTTTTTGAACCAGGGTCCGGGTGAGCACCGCAGGTATTTTTCGGAGTCCATGTTGGCGTAGTTCAAGAAATAAGGTAAGGGGGAAATTTATATATTAATTCAAAATTTTCATGAATTAAAAATGATTACATGTTATTTATGTGTATATGTTTTTATATGGGTTTAAAATGTCAGCCATGAAATCATGTTTTCTGAGCCTAGGATTGTCGATATAGTTATGTATATGTGAAAGTAAACGAATGAAAATGAAAAGAGTTTTCTGAGGAATTAAATAAGAAATGAAATGTATTTTGAACATATAAATATTAAATGTGGGTTGACTTATTTTATGAGAAATACGTATGAATTTTACTACTAAATTGTGTGGCATGAGAATCTGTGCAAATTATATGTTAAATGTATGAGATGCAGGTTAAGTAAGTAAAGCGGCAGATCGAGAAATGGAAGGTGCCGTTGAATTCCTAGTTTTGCTGCAGACATTTCTACTAGAGTTTTTTCATAAGAACGGCTTAGGCACTGCTCCTGGGGAAAGGTAATTTTCCCCATTTTCTTAATTTTGCTTTAAATATGCGATTAAATAGACGATTGGACACCACCACGTGGTCCTAATCACGTCTATCATCATTTTGGCATAGGTAAACTTTCAATTGAGGTTTTCTAGGCCCTACTCCAAAGCAAGAGTGGGATTTGGGGAATTTGGAAAAATGGTTATATTTGCGGGTATTATTATTTATTAGGGAATTATGGTCCTAGGAAATATTTAAATAAGTATTTTATTTAGGATTAATTTAATGGAACTAGGGTTTTTGAACCAAGGTCCGAGTGAGCGCCGCAGGTATTTTTCGGAGTCCCTGTGGGCGTAATTTAAGAAACAAGGTTAGGGGAAAATTTATATATTAAATCAGGTTTTTCATGAATTAAAAATGATTACGTGTTATTTATGTATATATGTTTTTATGTGGGTTTAAAATGCCAACCATGAAATTTATGTTTTCTGAGCCTAAGATTGTCGATATAGTTATGTATATGTGAAAGTAAACGAATGAAAATGAAAAGAATTTTCTAAGGAATTAAATAAGAAATGAAATGTATTTTGAACATATAAATGTTAAATGTGGGTTGGCTTATTTTATGAGAAATATGTATGAATTTTACTACTAAATTGTGTGAAATGAGAATCTGGGCAAATTATATGTTAAATGTATGAGATGCAGGTTAAGTAAGTAAAGCAATGAGAATAAAATATGATATAGACAATGTTGCCTGTGTATGTTAAATGCAACCATATAAGTCACGACAGCTGAAAGTCAGGTTAGTAGATTCTAGCACATTTCTATGTGGACTAACAAATGACGGCTAAAGAGCGGCTGTAGTACAAAGGAATGAAATGAAAATGTTATGCAATGAAATGACAAGGAATGACAATGCAATGAAATGAAATGTGAAATGTGAAATGTGAAATGTGAATGATACAAATGGGAAAGAGTCACTTAAAGTGAAACAGAATGAAATGTTAAGTTATGAACATGAAAGAATGTGAATGATTGAATAATGATAGAAAGAATGGTGTATTATGATATTAGAAATATGTATGTACATAGAACATGTTATGATTGGGCGAGGTGTATCTTTCGCCTGAGGGCTTGCTGAGTAAGGTGAGTGCACTAGTAGCTACAGATGTGGGAGTAGCCACATAACGTATTAGGGCAGAGGGAACCTACTTATATGGGCAGGTAGATTTCCCTATCCTTAGGGCCTTTGCCAGTAAACTATTGTTGAATTGTGTGAGTACGAGATTAATCTTACAATTAAGGGCTTACTGAGTAAGGTGAGTGCTCTGATATGTTTTAATTGTGATCTTAGGGTTACCTAAGTATCAGAGCAGAGAGGTGCTACTTCTATAGGCGGCTAATCACCCCTATCCTTGGGTAATCTCGTGGGTAAATCTCTACATGTGATTGTTTAGTTTCAGAAAATGGTTTTAATGTTATGATAATGATTTGCAAATGTATTTAAAATGATATCTATATACCTCATGTTAGTCACACGCTATGTTTAATATATTGTTTCTTCCCTTACTGAGATGTGCTTCACCCGAATATGAATTTATCTTTTTTTTCAGGATTTCCTCGAGATCGAGCTTTGAGAGCTCGAGGTTTTTATAGCATTATTGGGAAATAGAAAAATAAAAGGGTATATTTCTATGTTAATTTTGGGATGCAAATATTTATGTTTTACGTCCTTATATTTTAAGTCTGTGGAGAAAAGAAAGTTTGTGAACATACTGAAATGTTTTGGAGATATATGTAATTATGGAAATGCAGGTGTTGAAGGATTATGGTCTATGGACAAAACTAGGAAACTCTGGTATTATTTGTATGATTGAGGTTCATAGTTGTGTTTTATGCTGCGTATGTATGGTTTAATTATGGAATATCAGGGATTTTATTAGGTATAACACGCTGGACCAGGGTTTAAGGGTTTGGGGCGTTACAGTCCTAGTCGACCGAATTAAGCACCCTGGTCGACCGAACCATGAAAATGGTCGACCGATCCTCTCGGGTTGCTTGGGTTTTACAAAGGTTAAAACGTTGTTACTTTAATCAACTCTCATTAAACAATTTCCAAAATTCCTCCTATGTCCCTAATGGTAATATTTTTGAGGATATCTATATATAGCTCCTCATTTTCCTTGATTAGAGAGAGATTAGGGATTTTAATTAGAAAAATTTCCTCTAAAATTTTGAGAGCCCTACTTCCTTATACCAACCCCATACACTCAAATAATTCCATTCCTTTGATAAATTTAGCATTGTGACCGATATAACTTGTGTTCTTCCTTACTGGGAGGTGTCTCACCCCTACTATATGTACATTTTTACAAGTCCTTCGAGTAACCGGAACTAGCGTCCTGGTGTTGGGAGCGTAGTGGCCGGTGTACTGGGGTTAGCGCTTGGGTAAGTGCTAGGACTGTGTTTTGGTGGGTTGCCATATTGGGATGTGTTGGGCACCCAATTATATGTTGTATGATAGAGCCTATTTCTGCTATTGTATAAACTCTGATATGGTACTGCATATATATATAGAATGACCTTTTCCGCTGCGTATATTCTATTGTGTTTAGAGTGCCTGGAAATCCCACGGGGTCAGACCCTCATCCTTTGTACTGTATCTTGGATGTTTTATTGGATACAGGGACAGGTTAGATTACATTTTCACCCCTAGGTCCCATTTTTGGGTTTGGGGCGTGACATAACCAATTCTTGACTTGTTTGTTTAATTTGTCAATAACACAAGAACTTAGTTCCTCTTATACCTCAACTATTTAAACAATCAAGTATCTAATCAATCAACCACACTATCCAAACCAATAAAAAACATTCAATCAAGATATACGTTGTAACTTAATGAAAATTCTCTTTGTCTAATCCACAACCACAAAACAAATGACCAATACAAAGTTCAATCAAACAACCAATTGATTTGCCAAGTATAAGTTAACTACAACATTATCTAGTTTGATGCTTGCAAGATTCGGCACTTTTTGGAATATAAAGACATTCCAATCAATATCAAACTTTAAACCATTCAACCACAATATATTTAATCAATATATTAGATTCAACTTTTGGCTTTTGTTGTCTACCCTGGGTATATAAATTTGAATCAAGTCCTGTATATATGAAATTGTTTCTTTAATGCAAACCTCAACTCAAATTCCAAACAACTCAGAATTTAAATAAACTCTTAGTTAATTTTTCTTTGGGTGTTAACCAACCAACGTACTTCCTTTTGAGGTTTCCGCAAAAGTTTGATCAACCAATGTACTCCCTTTCGGTTTTCTCAATCCCAAATCAAAATTGAACTTTTAGTTTATTTAACTTCCAAATTACATAGTTTGTATGATTACCAATTAAATCATCCACACAATTTATATGTGCTGAAAATAAAGAGTAAGGGAAAAAGAGAGTGAGACAGAGATTTTTACGAGGTTTGGCTTATACCCAGCCTACATCCTCGACTTTGCAAACCACCAAAGGATTCACTAGAACAGTTCCTTTTTTGAGTGGAACAACACCGGTTACAACACTCCTTTAGTAGGCTAGAGCTCGCCTCTCCAAACGATGTACCCTTGTTCGGTCACTCCTTCAATTAGACTAGAGCCCGCCTCTCTAAGTAATATCCCCTTACTTAGCCAACAATCCAAACAATCCTTGAAATCGTCAATCTACAAGATACAAATCAAATATTTGTGTACAAATAATTGCTCCTCAAAGAGCTGATTAGTACTAGTTCAAAACTATATACTTCAATAAAATTCACAATGCAAAATTCAGATTGAAGCTCTAGGAATTTTTCACCATATGATTTTTTCAATGGATGAAAGAGTTGATAGTTGAAGCACAATATTAGTGAGAAAATCAGCAAGACTTCAGTAAACTTTGTGCCAATTTACAGCAAGATGTGAGCAATAAAGAGCTTTTAGAATTCCAGAATGCTTGAGAGAGAATTTGATTGCTAAATTGAATTCTTGGTTTTCAAATCAATGTAACTTGAGGGTATTTATAGATGTAGAAAGGTATTTAACTTGATCACCAAGTTTACTTGGACTAGGGTCCAAGTTTAATATTAGTTTGAGCCTCAAGTAATTGAAAATTCAAAATTATGTTCGTTGAGTATTTTCAAATTTTCTCGAGATAGATGACTGTGTGATCTCTAGCAGTCGGTTGTCCATGCATTTCAAGTATAAACTTCACAAACAGTAAGGTGGTAGTCGTCTATCATCAGGGGAGACAGTCATCTGTCACTAAACAATCAAGTTCTTAAAATTAACCAAAAGAGTGACAGACGCTTGGCAAAACACATGCAGTCGTCTCAGTTTACCATGGCAGTCGCCTGTCAACATCAGACGGCTGACTGTCATGCTTCTGTCTTCTTTCTTAAAACTCTTTAGTATGGCAGATGACTGTCCAATGGCAATCAGTCATCTGTCAACCAATTTTTCTTAATTTAAAACATTTTTGATCTCTCTCTTCATTTCTTAATTTATCTTGGAATAATAACTTGTTTAACTTAAACTAAGGTCTCTAAGTCTCTTTGCCTAATGAGCTTCAAAATGAAAAATCATATTTGAACCATTCTTAAAGTACTTACAAAGCTTGTCCTAAAGACTCATTTGATTCTTCTTTGTTTTGAGTTCTCTTTATTGCTGAGCTTCAATGATCCTATATTTGATGTGAGCTTTCAATTTTTTATCCCTCTTGATCTTTCATCACAAATATAGACTTTGAGCTTCATTGATCTTTGAGCTTTCCATGTTGATCACTTGAGATTTTATAAGTATTAATCCATGCCTCAAGCTTGATATAATCATCCTTATTTGAAGTACAAGCTTTCATGATTTCTTAACCTTGCATTCATCATTGAGTCCTAAAAATACATCACTTAAACAAAGCATGTTAAGTTTGACTTGTTTGTTAGCATCAAAATAGGATATTAAGGGATATTAAGCCTTGTAAGGCCAACATAGGGTCTTTCTATATAATCTCAAATGCACAGATAATATAAGATGCAAAAATTTAAATCATGCGCATCATTCACATCATGACATACATATGTGGAGATATAAACCGACACACGATATGTTATCGAGGTTCGCCCAAATGTGCCTACGTCCCCGCCTTGGCTACACCAACACAAAGATTACACTATAAGCTCACTTAACGAGTGGAGTGGCACCGATTACTACCAGGTCAATTCAAGGGGCTGACCTCAACCAACATGCCTTAACAGGATGGCGCACCTAGCTTTCCTAACCAAGTCTAAGCCAATCCGGGACTACTTACCAGGGCTAGTCTCCCTCTCCAAGCCCGTGCCTGGAATACAACAGATTTGTTCACAATGAAATGGTACAGTGATTATGTTTTCATATAAAGTAGATATGTACCCAATCTATGCAATCACATACACGACCAAATGATATGATAAAGTAAGCTTAATGTGGTCTTAGAGTTCTACTCTCAAATAGTTATATGATCGATGCAATCAGTGCGTGAGAGTGCAAACAATATGATCTTTGTATCACACAATATATATTCAATCAAGATGCTCAGACAAAGATATTAGCAATACTTCAAATATATCAACGAGTATATTTTCTCAACATAGAAAGCTCAAGAAATATATATTTGGTTTGCAAAAAGGATTTTAATCTTTGTATTCAACAAATGATATAACTCAATGAATATTGCAATAAAGATTTTCACCACATAAAAAAATATCTCTTCAAAGATTTTTCAAGATGAAACACACTAGATATATGAAAATAATTTGAAAAGATTTTTGCAACCAAAATCAAATAAGAACTTCTCAAGATATTGCAATGACAATGCAATACTTAGAAACTCAAGTGAAATCTTCTTAGGATAGACTTATCAATGAAGTCCTCTTTTGCTCTCAAATAAAACAATATCAAACAAACACAATCTTGAGAGAGCAAACCTTATGGAACAACAACACTCAAATCACACTTATAAAGATATTTGAGTAATAAAACTTGGTAAGAATGAGTGTTGGAGGCTAAAAAAATGAGTATTATAGATTTTGGAATTTCAAAGAATTTTTCCTAATCAAGATTGCTAATCTCTTACTAATTATTCCAAATGAGGGGGTATATATAGACTTTAAAAAAAATATGACCATTCAGGATACATATGGAATTATTAGAAAAGTTTTAATGTATTTTAATATGATTAACCCCGTTTTAAAATATTAACTACAGTAAAAAATATAGGGTAACCTGAGAGCACTAGTCAATCGAGGCAAGTTCGGTTGACCGAGTTGCTTGAAGTTCGGTCGACTGGGGATTTATTGAACTGTAAGTTCGGTCAACTGGACTTGGAGGTTCAGGGCAATTTTTCCTTTTTAACACGGTTCAGTTGACCAGACCGTTGAATTTCCATACGTGGGAACTCAGTCAACCGGGGCGTTGATATGCATTTTGTCCCCGGTCGACCAGATGGTAAATTATGTTGAGTCCAAGGGAGTTCGATCGATTGGTTATAAATGAACTAGGTGAGTTCGATCGACCGACCTGTGGTCAATCTATTGACCTGATCATGATTCGGTTGACCGGGAGGAATTGTACTAAGGAGTACGATCGACCGAATGTGCCTATTTAGAGCATTTTGGACCTAATTAAGCAAACAATCACCCTATTCAAATGACCAACATAAATATGTGCATGAATGAGTGTCATAGAGTCATTTCTAGTTCCTTTTTAGTTTTGAGCTTACCTATTAAATCACGCAAGCGATGCATGCAATTATTACAAGCCAGAGAACCTATTTACTATTATAGACCCTTTAAATAATAATAACATAAAGTACAAAAAATGTAGGGTCTTTAGCTTCAATTCCTCTTTATGTTATCATTGTGATCTGCCAATTAGAATACTTGCACAAAACCTCAAGCATGCATTAAATACAATAGGTATTTGTCATTATCAAAACCGGGCATGACCAATAAGGTCAACATTCTCCCCATTTTTGTTGATGACAAATACATCAAGCAAAAATATGGGTATAGCCTTAGAAGGCTCCCTCTAACAATATGCATAAAATAAAACCTAATATTTTTTTAACCCAATAATTTTTGCCTCTTCATCTCCCCCTTTTGACAATAGCAAAAAGGGCCATAAAAATAAGAGCTCCAGGCAATGGGTAAACATTATTTTTATACATTATAAGTTTTGAAAATTTTGAAAAATTTCGACAGAGTGCCATTTGAAAATAGGACTTTCCAAAAGAAATCTTGTATTAACAATGACCTGTTTGAGTTTACAAAACCTAACAATTTATCCACAACTACTCGAACAGTTCTAGTATGATCAAAGCAATAGCACATACAATCCATCATTATCATGCTGTAGATATGAAAAGTATGGATTACAAACAACAAGCAGTGTTCACAAAGTCTAAGCCAATAAGAAATATTAATGGTAATATTAGTTGCTAAGACTTGTAAAATGTACTTGAGAGCTCCCTCTAGCAAGTTGAAGAGCTCCCCTTAGCAAGTTGAATCCAAGCATAGATAAGATAAACTGCGTAGACTAGATGGATAAATATTCCCAAGAAGTGTAAGCAATCAATATTTTTTAAGTCTTTTAGAACGAATATACTGAATTACGATTTATTCACTTTACTATTCAATCAGTATTATCATCCCTATAGATTACGTATGCATCAGAAGACATGCATTAAGACATGAAATAAAGCACATAACCGAGAATCATCCATATCAAAACAGAATATAATGATGATCAAGGTTCTTAGAAGAGCCTTAATATTCAATAAGTCACACCATGATGCATATGAGTTCTTTTATGGTCTTTCCCTAGGGATGGAGCTACGCTTTTTAAACACTTGATGCTTAGGTGAGGATGAAGTTTAATTTTCACTGGGTTTTCACCCATCCTTTCAAAAAGATTTTAACTTTTAATTTAATTATAATCATCATTAGACAAGGCTTTATGTTGGAAAAGTCCACAGAAATTTCGGCAGCATGCCATTTGTAAATGGGACATTTCCCAAATAAACTTGCATAAAAGATTCTCAATAGCCAGTATAGCAGAGGTTTAGGGCATGCGAGAACCTATATCAACTACCAGCATGCAATTACACATCAACTGCATCCGCCATGTAGGAGGCATTCTAAACTAAGCATGCAAATAGGTAGACAGTGATTTATATGTCATTTATCACATGATATCCAACAAGAGAGCAGAAGACTATCATCTAGGCATTACACACAAATATAATCATGGGGACATGCAATACCTGAGAAATAGAAAACCACGACATTCCCAAAATTAATACATACCAACAGATACAAATAAAAATAGATAACCCAACTATCAGTAGAATCCAAAATAGACAATGGGTTAGAGTGTAGTGTGTAACAAAAGAGAAAAGAAAGAAATGAAAAATAATAATTGTTTTATAAGACCAGAGAATATAAAAGATAATGAATCCTAAATATAATTCCTAATCTACAAAATGCTCCTCTGAAACTAGTTCTCACCTCCATCCACACCACCATTGGCGCCATCGCCCACATCGAAGTCAAAATCCATCATCATCTGATCTCTCTCGTCCTGCATCTCCTGGATCTGGTCATTCAACTCACTGAAATTCACTATAATAACCCACTCCATCTCTGTGAATCGGCTAGTAAAAGAGATCAAGAATCGTCTAAACTCGTCATGAAAAGCAGTAGATGACGACGCTAGATCTCAAAGATCTGACTGGATTGATCCTTTAAACTACCTGAAGGAATTAGAAAGACTGGTGATGGTAGCCATTAGATCAGTGTTCGTCGGCTGCATGGGCTATGATGGTAACTCCTGCGGGGCCTCCTCCTGAGCCACTGCACCCCTAGATGGCAACCATATGTTGCCGACTAGCTCATATCCCATCAGTCTCAAGGTGATAGTAGAAAATATATCAGCAGACCTCCTTCTTTTCAGCACAGCCACATTGGTGCGGGTAACTCCTATTGCTCAAAATAACTTGTTCAAAATCCATTCGTATGGCGTAATGATCCTGTGGCCGATCGTCTTGGCCATCATCTACCATATCATCAAGCTGGGTAAATCTAGTTTCTTCCGAGAAAACAAGCACCACATAACAAAGAAGTCTAAGAAGGAGACATGCACCCTAGATCCTGCCTTAGGTAGGATATTATACGCAATCAGGTGGTGCATAATCTTGGCCTCTAAGGTGAACTGCCTATATTGAGCAGGGTGATTCTGATTGGCGGCCAGTGGATCAAACATAGTCAAATTTGCAAAAGTGGCAACAGTAAAATCCTGTTCGTGTATCCAGGATGTTACTGAATCTGGGCATTCAAAGTCACCACGATCTATATCTAGGAAATTAGATAAATACTCTGCATCAAAGCGAATATCAGTCCTCATTACCCTGGAGAAGTATCCATTCTCGTCATTCCCTAGGTTTGCGTAAAACAACCTAACATAAGTAGGGTAGTGGCCACTAGGCTGATAAGAAATAATTTTTTTCCACCCCTGATACTAGAATATATTCATAATATTTCCAAAATGCTAGTCCATAAATTTTAGATCTAGAATCTTACCCAAAATGGCTTCTTTTGGGCAAAATTCCCACACATTTAATTTTGGAGCGTTTTGACAAAAACCAATTATCCTCAACATATGCCAGATTATGGGCTTCAATACAATCATTTTGATGAGCCATGAGTGCTGGATGAGATAGGTTTGGTATTGGTCTAAGGATATGGGATGATGCTTGGAAGAACAGTGAAGGAGCTATGAAGTTTTTCTAGTAAAAATCAGCTCTGAACGTGAAGAATGTATTTAAATACTGAGGTTTGGTCGACCAGGAATAGATTTGGTCAACCGATGATTCAAATTCCTCACAAACATATAGTGTTCGGTTGACCGAAAGAAGTTTGTACTGAATTGGGTGGTCGACAGAGGTAGGCACATGGTTCTCGGTTCGGTTGACTAAGGGTAGACCGACGTGTTTGGTCGACCGAATTAGAGAGGCTCAAAAAGGGTCGGTCGACCACACAGTCAAAAGTCAATGGGTCGGTCAATCGAGAACTCCAGTTCATTCAATGCTCGATTGACCGAGCGTAGTCAATTTTTTCGATTTGACCTAGTTTTGACCAAAAACCCCTCCTTAAGTTCAGATTTGATATGTTACATATATTTTCACACTGACATGATTCTTAAGGATTCTTGGTAAAGCAATATTATACAATTAAAGCATATACCAAGATTTGACAGTTTAAGCAAAGATCACTTCCTAAACTTGTAGTCATTACAACCTCTAAACTTAGAGACTAACGAAAGATCAAATAGAAGATGATTTCAATTTGAATGCACTTTTCCTTAAGTCCTACGGGATTTTCCTTCATAACTAAACCAATCCATTTCTCTTCCTAAGCCCGTGGCACTTCTAGATGGATAAGTGGATAGAGTGAGCCATTTAATTTTATGACGAAAACAAGTTTCAAATTAATACATGCGTCATTGTTAAAGCAGTCATTAGAGGCAACTGATGATTCAACATATGATATATCATAAGTTTCAGTATAAAAATCATCACATGCTTCATTACATGAATCAGTAAATGAGGTAGGGTAAGATTCATATACCTCATCATCTACTAATGCAACCTGCTCATGATTAGCCACTACCTGATCATCATTTGGAGTGGTAATTTCTTTTTCCTGGGTCTCTCCATACTTCTTTTCAAGTTCAACCTAGATCTCATGTGCACTACTACATGCCATAATCTCATGAAGAATATCAGTATCTAAAGCACAATACAATAAATCCATGGCAAGTGAATTTGCATGCATTAAATTTATATCATTTTCTACTAGTATACAAATTCCCTTATCAATCACCTGCCAGGCCTTCCAATTCATAGATTTTACAAATATGCTCATTCGAATTTTCCAATGAGTGTAATTTAAACCACAAAATGAAGAAGGACTTGAAGGTGACTGTCCCTCGCCGAATGGGGATACACCAAATCGAGTCATTGCAATCTTTTTGCAAAAACATTTAAGTCTAGTACAACGAGGCTTTGATACCAATTGTTAGCTTTGGTGTATTCCCAAGAGGGGATGAATTGGAATTTTAAACTTTTCTCCTAGGTTATGTCAGAAGTCAATGTGATTTGGTAACCTAGGGTCTTTCTATACAATCCCAAATGCACAGATAATATAAGATGCGGAAATTTAAATCATGCGCATCATTCACATCATGACATACACGTGCGGAAATATATATAAAGTGCGGAAATATAAATCGACACACGATATGTTATCGGGGTTTGGCTAACTATGCCTACGTCCTGGCCTTGGCTACACCAACACAAGGATTACACTATAAGCTCACTTAACGGGTGGAGTGACATCGATTACAACCAGGTCAATTCAAGGAGCTGACCTTAACCAACACGCCTTAACAGGATGACACACCTAGCTTTCCTAACCGGGTCTAAGCCAATCCGAAACAGGGCTAGTCTCCCTTTTCAGACCCGTGCCTGGAATACAACAGATTTGTTCACAATGAAATGGTATAGTGATTATGCTTTCATGTAAAGTAGATGTGTACCCAATCAACGCAATCACATACACCACCAAATGATATGGTAAAGGAAGCTCAATGTGGTTTTAGAGTTATACTTTTAAATAGTTATATGATTGATGTAATCAGTGCGTGAGAGTGCAAACAATATAATCTTTATATCACACAATATATATTCAATCACGTTGCTTAGACAAAGATATTAAAAATAATTTAGATATCTCAACGAGTATATTTTCTCAATGTATAAAGCTCAAGAAATATATATTTGGTTTGCAAAAAGGATTTTAATCTTTGTATTCAACAAATGATATAACTCAATCAATATTGCAACAAAGATTTTCACCACATAAAAAAATATCTCTTCTAAGATTTTTCAAGATGAAACACGCTAGATATTTGAAAATGATTTGAAAAAATTTTTGCAATCAAAATCAAATAAGAACTTCTCAAGATATTGCAATGACAATGCAATACCTAGAAACTCAAGTGAAGTCTTCTTAGGATAGACTTATCAATGAAGTTTCCTAAGAACACTAGAGGTTTTTCTCTCAAATAAAATAATATCAAACAAACACAATCTTGAGAAAGCAAACCTTATGGAACAACAACACTCAAATCACACTTACAAAGATATTTGAGTAATAAAACTTGGTAAGAATGTGTTTGGAGGCTCAAAAATGAGTATTATAGATTTTGGAATTTTAAAGAATTTTTCCTAATCAAGATTGCTAATCTCTTACTAATTATTCCAAATGAGGGGGTATATATAGACTTCCCCAAAAATATGACCGTTCAGGATACATATGGAATTATTAGAAAATTTTTAATGTATTTTAATATATTAACCCCATTTAAAAATATTAATTACGGTAAAAAATATGGGGTAACCCGAGAGCACGGGTCGACCGAGGCAAGTTCGGTTGACCGAGTTGCTTGAAGTTTGGTCGACTGGACTTGGAGGTTCAGGGCGATTTTTCCTTTTTAGCGTGGTTCGGTTGATCGGGAACATTTTGAACTATCTTAGTCGGTCGACCAGACCGTTCGACCAAGGCGTTGATATGCATTTTGCGCTTGGTCAACTAGATGGTCAATTATGTTGACTCCAAGGGAGTTCGGTCGACCGGTTATAAATGAACAAGATGAGTTCGATCGACCGAGCTGTGGTCAATCTGTTGACCTGGTCCTAGTTCGGTCAACAAAGAGGAATTGTACTAAGGAGTACGATCGACCGAATGTGCCTTTTTAGAGCATTTTGGACCTGATTAAGCAAACAATCACCCTATTCAAATGACCAACATAAATATGTGCATGAATGAGTGTCCTAGGGTCATTTCTAATTCCTTTTTTGTTTTGAGCTTACCTATTAAATCATGCAGGTGATGCATTCAATTATTACAAGCTAGAGAATCTATTTAATATTATAGACCCTTTAAATAATAATAACATAAAATACAACAAATGTAGTGTCTTCAGCTTCAATTCCTCTTTGTGCTATCATTGTCATCTGCCAATTAGAATACTTGCACAAAACCTCAAGCATGCATTAAATACAATAGGTATTTGTCATTATCAAAACCGGGCGTGACCTATAAGGTCAACACATAAGATTGACTGTTTAGCACACGTATAGCATAGAACTTATAATTCCGATCTGTTTAAGGTGCATTGATTTGTGCTTGTGCGTAGTGGTACATATCTGCTTGTGTAAGAAGCATTTTTTTTGTATGTAAATTTTTATATTGTTTGTATTCCAGGCGCGGGTCTAAAGAGGGAAACTAACCCTGTTGAATGGTCCCATATTGGTTTAGACCCGGTTAAGATAGTTAGGTGCACCTTCCTGATAAGGTGCATGTGATGACCCAAATATATATATATATATATATATATATATATATATATATATATATATATGATTAAAGTACAATAATAATAAAATAATAAAAATGGTCATTAAGTTAATATCAATACAGAAGTGTTTTTCTGTAGGATCTTTGATTCCATGTTTGATGTCTAAGAAAGACCTTGTCTAAGCGAGTGCTCAGAGACCATTGCGGCTCAGTCGCTCCCTGGAGGTCGGCCTAGTCAAAATGGAATTTCATAGGATAAACAGGATAGACACTGTTTGTACACGTAAATAAGTATATATACATAAAATAGTATTTTAACAGACATAATTTGTAGAAATACATAATAAGATGATAATAATATAGGTATCATATGTGGGGCCCACAAGACTATGTGGGGTCCGCATGAGTTCCGGAGCCACAAAACACTATTTATATACGTAAATAGGTACATAAAATAATGTTTTGATTGATATAATTTGTAAAAATATATGATAAAATAATAATAATATAGGTATCCTATGCGGGGCCCACAAAACTGTGTGGGGCCCATATGAGTCCCGAAGCCGTATGAAGGTTTACACGAGTCTCGAAACTGTGTAGGGCTCATAAAATCATATGAGGATTATTGAAGTTACGTACGATCCATTTGGGTCTCGAAGTTGTGTGGGGCCCACAAGACTACATGGGGCCCACAAGACCATGTGGGGTCCAAGTGAGTTTTTAAAATTTAAATTTAATTCTTGTTCAAAAATAAAATAAAATAAAATAAAATAAATACTAAAAGTAGTTTAAAATTAATAACAATGATAATAATAATGATAATAATGATTAAGAAAAATAATAAAATAATTAGTTAGGTAATGAATTAATTAATTAAAAATTTATTTAGTGGGAATGGTGGCAAGCACTCCCAAATGGCCTCCACTCAAGTTTAAAATTAATAACAATGATAATAATAATGATAATAATGTTTAAGAAAAATAATAAAATAATTAGTTAGGTAATGAATTAATTAATTAGGTAAGTAATTAATTAAAAATTTATTTAGTGGGAATGGTGGCAAGCACTCCCAAATGGCCTCCACTCAACCCATACCTTGCCCATTCTTTATTTTTATTTTTTTAAAAAAAAATTATAATTTCACCCATCTCCCCATACTTTCATAAATTTCATTTCTTCCCCAAAATTTTCTTATAAATAGAGAGTTCTCAACCTTCATTTTTCACAACAATTTTCCAAGGAAGAGAAGAAGTAGTGAGTGAAAGAATTTGTGGTGGAGAGAGAATTTTTGAATAAGTTCTCACTCACCTACTCTTTCCGATCTCATTTCTTAAAGATAGTTATTGTGTTCGTAGCACGCAGTAAAAGAAGAAGGTAAGTAAATTTTGATTATATTAGTTTATTTTTTTTATTTAAAATTCATACCCGAGTCTATTTTATAAGTAAATTTCAATTATATTAATTAGTTCAACAAAATTTCCATGAGTTTATTTTACGCGTATTTAATTATACCAGTTCTATCTTTAATATACTTGCATCTATTTTTGAGTTAAGAAATGTTCTAATCCCTTCGGGTAAATTTTCAGCATTTATTTCTATTCAAAAATAAAATTATATATATTTTTAACACAAAAATTGTGTGGCATGAGTTTATTTCTACGTTACATTTTTTATGAAAATATGAGTAAAGATGAGATTTTCACGATATTATTTTAAATTGCATAAATTATAATAAGATGATTTTAAAACCCCTTATGGCAACGAAAGTTCAAAGTTACAGATGCTCGGTACCGCAGCTTAAAGTTTATACAGATCAGAGTGCGCCCACACTGTTTACAGAGTGGTTATTTATGTTAGAAGATTTCTCCTGAGTGCACACCTGGTTCCGGACCAGGACTTAATAAGGAAAATCTCACTTAAAGTTTACGTACGTTGATTTAGTTTGGTCGGCCAGCCAGCTAAGTCCAGTCTTCGGACTGCACAACCCAGTCATGGGAGTAAACATGACTTACGGCAAATAGGCCTAAGGGTGATTTTTTTTATAATATATGCTTATACATATTTAATTACGTGTACAAAGTTACTGATGATTTGAAGGAAAAGTGTAAGTTTATGTGAAAAGGATCATTCTGGTGCTTAAATGACGATCTAAGGAAAACGTATAAGGAAAAGTATATGTATGTTTATCATTAAATATTTTTACAGTTTTAAAGTTAAGAGTTTAATTTAGCAGTTATAGTATATGATTATAAAAATTTACTGTTGAAATTGATGACAAAAGTTTTATGCAGAAATTTTTAAATTTATATTTATTCTAAAAGCAGTCTTGAAGTTATAGTATTAAATATTGTTTTACGAAATTCTTTAAAAGCTCATTTTGGCCACACACTAATAATAATCTTATTTACTTACTGAGCGTCGTCTCACTCCAATCATATTTTTATTTCAGATAACTCTGAAGAGCATGTTGGAAATCAGGCTTAACCAACATACGGGTGGGGATAGAAAATTAAAGATTGATTAGAAATATTAGTATGGTTTCAGATATTTATGTTTGTGTAATTTTTCTTCTTTTGAAATAAATAATTGTAATATGGATAATTAGTGCTCTGGTTTAATAAAATTTGAGTTTATTTTACTTCCGCTGTAAATTAGTAGTAAAAAGTTAATATCCCAGACCCCTCGGGGTCGGGGTGTTACAGTGCAGTTGCAGGTTGTGGTCAGTTCCATTAATTAACCTGGTTATAAATAGTATCGCTTCACCTGTTAAGTGAGCATTAGTGGAATCCTCGGGCTTGTGATCTAGAGGCGGGGATGTAGGCATAGTTGACCGAACCGCGATAACATATCGTGTGTACAGTTTACATTTTCATAATTTATTTACTATGCATGTATGTCATTTTATAAATGCTGCGCATAACTTAATTTTCGCTTTTTATATTTATCTGTGCATTAGAGATAGCATAGAAAGACCCTAGTTTGGGAAATACTGTTTGTAGATCTGAAATCAACCTAAGAAGTTTTAAATACCCAATTCACCCCCTTCTTGAAAATACACCAATTCCAACAAATGATCATTTTAATTTATTATTATTATTATTATTATTATTATTATTAATCGTATATACATTTTCGAGGTCATTACAATTTCTCTTCATTTTTGTATATAGGTGTTGACTTAACTGGACTTTTCAATCCTGTTTTGATGATAACAAAATGAATAATGATTTAACATATGATGTTTAGTGATGTGTTTTAGGTAAAAGAACTCTCAAGGTTGATAAGTTGAAGCTCAATATTAATCTAGTGAAATCCTCAGAATATTGAAGACAATGAATGACAAATGAAGAAGCTTAAGGGCAAGCAAACCCAAAGTCAAAAGTGAACCTCAAAAGGATGAAGGAGACTAAAGGATTTAAGAAGACCATAATTAGAAGAACTGTTGTAAGTATTTCAAAACCAAATGTCATTTAGATATGTGAAACTCTTATAAAAACAAAAGAAACTAAGAAACACTTTGTTTTAAAGAGCTTAAAACATGTTTTTGAAATTAAAGTAACAAAGGTCTTAAAGGAAGGAAAGTGTTCAAAATAAAAAGTAAGTTTCTAATAAGCAGTGCACTTGACAGATGACTGTCTGTCTATGGACAGACGACTGGCAAGTTAAAGGATTTAATAAAAGTATTCTGAGTTTAAATTTTAACTATGTCAGATGACTGCCATGTCGTGGCAGACGATTGCCACGTGGAGCAAATTTTAGATCTCAACGGGAAGCTTCTTTTAAAATTTTGAATTTCAAAATTTAATCAACAATTTAATGTTTTTCAAAGTTTACCTAATTTGATATGGACAATATCTTTCAAAATTTTGAATTTCAAAATTTAGTCAACAATTTTAATGTTTTTTCAAAGTTTACCTAATTTGATGTGGATGTTGATCTTTTAAAATTTTGAATTTCAAAATTTAATCAACAATTTAATGTTTTCTCAAAGTTTACCTAATTTGATATGAACAACATCTTTCAAAATTTAGTCAACAATTTTAATGTTTTTTTAAAATTTACCTAATTTGATGTGGATGTTGATCTTTCAAAATTTTGAATTTCAAAATTTAAATCAACAATTTAATGTTTTTTCAAAGTTTACCCAATTTGATATGGACAACATCTTTCAAAATTTTGAATTTCAAAATTTAATTAACAAATTAAATATTTTTTCAAAGTTTACCTAATTTGATGTGGAAGTTGATCTTTTAAATTGCCTATACATACCTCTTTGGGTAATGAAAAAAACATAATATAGAAAACACAAGAAAAGAGAGAAATCAGACAAAATTTGAAATTCATCTTGTGCTGAAATTCTTCTAAAGTTCTTCTTTGCTCACATCTTTTGCTGGAGAGGAATTCTACAATTTTGATAGATTGAAAATATCAAAGTTCGGTTCCGGGTTGCAATTCCATTTCTCTTTTAAACGAACCATTGGTGACTTCTAAAAACTTTAGAACTTCATATATTCTATTTTGCTTTGGTTTTTTTGAAGTACAATTTACATCTCAATTTGTACAACCTACTCTAAATTTTAAGAGTATTTTTTGTACGCAGAATTTATATTATATTCTTGTAGATTGTGACGATTCCAGGTTTGCTGGATCGTTGGCTAGGCGAGGGATTATCGCTTAGAGAGGTGCTGCTCTAGCTTTCTGAAAGAGTGTGTAAAGGTATTGTTCCACCCGGTAAAGGAACAGGTTTAGTGAATCCTTTGGTGGTTTTGCCAAAGGCAAGGACGTAGGCTGTGTTGAAGCCGAACCTCATAAAATCCTGTGTCTCACTCTCTTTTTCCCTTACTCTTTATTTTCAGCATATTTATATTGCGTGGATGGTTTAAATTTGAAATCATATACACTACGTTTATTTGGAAATCAAACAAACTTAAAGTTTAATTTTGATTTGGGTTGCGAAAATTGAAAGGGAGTATGTTGGTTAAACCATACTTTGCAAAAACCATACGGGAGTACGTTACTTGGTTAAAACACTTAAAGAAAATTAATTAAGAGTTTATTTGACTTCTGAATTTTGGAAGAGTGTGGATGTGTGGTTGTAAATCATATAAAAGAAGCAAATTTATTTTAACAAGCATATCATTCAACTACAAGGCTTGATTCATATTTATAAGGCATACATAAACAAACAACCATCCTAATTTCTTACTACTGTATATCTTAATTTTGATTTGGTTGTTTGCCTTCAAATTGTGTTTGGTTAGTTTGGATAGTGTGGTTAATTGAAAGGTTGATTGGTGATTTAGTTGTTTAAGTGCTTGTGTTGTTGATTTTATAAAAGAAACCAAATTATCGTGTGTTTGACAAATTAAACAAACAAGTAAAAAAATTAGATAAACAATAAAAGAAGTTAAGTATTCTTAAAATAAATTAAAAAGAAAGTTTTTAATTTCCCAATTCACCCCCCTCTTGGGAAGCTATCCTAATTTCAATAGGTATTAAAGTATTTTTCCTCCATTCATCTGACTCCTTAGTTTTTATAGTTATGTTAAATAAATTAATTAACATATAATTCCATTATCACCTAGACATTACAGACTTCAATTAGGATGTTAATGGTCCTATACCTATCTTATTTTTCGTCTTTTTAATGCAAACATAACTTTGTTGACTCTAATTTTATGAATAAATATCATATTTTCAGTCTTTTCCTCATTTGTCAATTTTAAGTTTAGGTCTCCTTTTTGGTTTTAATTAGATAGCATACTGAAGTAATTTCGTGATTTTCTTTTATATCTTCTTCATTAACCAAGATCATTCCATCCTAACTTTTTTTTTTTTATATACATTTTAAATTACCTAAATACTTGCTCTTTCTTTTTTTCCAACTTTAACAAGTTTAAAAATGTATCTTTCCCCTCTTTTTATATTTAATATAACATATAAATTATTAAATGATTCGTATTTAACTTCACTAGCAACCATTTTTGCATCTTTTCTTGCCTCTTTATGCTTTTCAAAGTTTTACATATTTCTACATTTTGACCAATTTTTTTTTCTTTATAGCTTTTTGGACGTCTTGATCTACTACCAACTTTCTTTGTTATTTGAAAATCTTTCTCTTAATTTACCTAAAATCTCTTTTGCTATTTTTTTTTTTTGAATAAAGTTAGCTATCCTACTCAAAAGATTGTTTGTCCTTATGCCATCATTTATCGTCAAATCACCATCTTTGATAATTTTATCTTTAAATTTTATTATATTTTCTTCTTTTAGATTCGGACAACATAGTTCTCTTGCTTTGATATATATTATCTCTTCTCTTCCATTTTTAATACTTATCTCCAGCATTAAAATTTTATGTTGTGTAGTTAAACTTTCACTTAATTTAACTTTACAATCCTTATATGATAAATGATTTACCCTTCTAATTAAGGAAAAAGTCTATTTGATTTTTATTTTGTTCATTCTTGAAGGTTATTAACATTGCATTTGGGATATGAATTTTGAGCTTTGATTTTATATTTTAGTGGATTTAGATAAAATTTAGTACAATTTAATATTATATTTTATTTAAATCCACACAAATCTAAATTATCTTTCCAAACACAAGATAAGTGTCATTCTCTTCTTAAAGAGAGTATACAAAAATGTATGTAAATAGAAGAATAAAATATACCTCAACCCAAAAACAAAAAAAATTAAATAAAAACATGTTTTATCAAACTTTATACAAGAAAAACATAAGAACTCCCTAACTGAACTTTTAATTTGTTTCTTAGTTAAAATAAAATTGAGTTTTAGAAACTAGATTTTACTTTAATTAAATGGGTTTCTAAAATTCAATTTTCTAAGTATCCCAATTAAACAAAAATATGACTGCATAAAATAGGAATACCTAAAATATAGAAATAGCTTTTCTTTGTTTATTCTAAATTTTATTTTTTTTCTCTTTTATACTGTAATTTGTTTATTTATTTATTTATTTATTTCTCTCCTTTGGAAAATGCATCCGTCCGGTCAAGCGTGAACCTACAAGTTAGTCATCATTTGACTAACCGGTGCAGTTGTGACATGGCTGGACCGTGGGCTGAGCATACGGCCTTAACATCTTTATCGTTATTTACCTTATTTTTAGTCTCTTACTGAAAACCGTCGGTCCGAAGCTCTCCTCCCTTCAAAAGCTGAGTTAGAATAAACTGATATCACGAACTGGCAAGCCGCACATGTGGGCATCTCGGATCCACTCAATACTTCTGCTATACGAGACACCCATTCCGTTCCTGGTTGGACTCTATCCGAAGATAGAAACTTCTGATGAGCTGAAAACTGATTTGGAATCTCTTCCCATCATCTTTCAGAGTTGTTCCTGACACCCACTATATGCTTTCAGTCTCCACTACTTGTTTTCAGTAACTTTTTTTTACCCCTAGCCACTGGGTGTTTGGCAAATGAGAAATTGAGCAGATTTTAGAGGTGGGTTTTTGATTTCCGGGGGAAACTTGTGATATTCCTTTCCGGATGTCTCTGAAAATGATGTCAATAACATGCCGGAATATTGATTTTGTTCGGACCGGGCTTGATTCGGTTTCTTGCGGTTGCTCTTCCAGTACTTCATTCGACCGGTTCTTGGTGATAAAACCTGTGAAAAAGGTTCCAAGGACTGCTAATAGAGGCTATGGAGCTCGCAAGTTGGTCTGTTATCGGCGGAATATTTCTCGGTGTGGGGTGTTCTCGACGAAGACCCCGGAGACTCTTCTTAGTGGTATTGTCTTAAGTTGACTCTGCCTATGGTACTTCGATTTAGCTTTTTTTTTTTTTTTTTTCGTTTAAGCTGAAAGAAAATCATTGCTTTGGCATACCTATGGCCCCCCACTACAGGGATTGCTGAAGGTCAGCAGCCGGTGTCACCGGCGCTGGAAGTGAAGTCAGAGAGCTGCAGCCCCATTTCATTAACAAATATGTTTGAAGTAGTTGCTGATGACCTCCAAACTCTGAACGATAACCTGCAGTCAGTGAGTATCCCTCTGATGTTGGGTGGTATTATGAAACTTAAGTGTAGTGGTGCTCTAAATTGATGCCATAAATTAACTATGCCTAGTGTAACAGTCTTGGCTCAACTCTAGTGAGATATTTGTCCATTTTGATCCGTTGGTCTCAAGATTTAATCCCTTAAATGATGCCTTAGATGGAGTCTGAACCAACCTTTTAACTCCAAGTTCTTCCTAATAATCATTCAATGTGAATTTGTGACATTTACCATGTTATCATGATGAGATGGTATGTTTTTGTGATTATGAATCATGCCTACTGCTTGATATTCATCATTGGTCTCACAATCTAACAAGTGAAGCTTTTAGCTAAAATGGTAATCTAACACACAACAAATAATTTCTTACTCAACAAAGGCAGCTAAGCTTATTGCTTTAGCTTGAGCTAGAGGAAGAAGGATGACTACGGGATTTATTGTTCGAAATACTCATCTGGAACCAACAATTGCCTCATCTTAGTACATTATGATAGCATAGTATCAATTGGTAGAGTGAATAATATGTTTTATAATGAAATACCTAGATAGATGAAATGATAGCACATTACGATATGTAAGTGTTGGGTATACAATTCTAAGAATTGCTGGTAATATTGTAGATTCTCTAGCTATGGATTAGGCTAAACCAAAATCCTATATGTGATCAATAGTAATAGGTCTAAAACCTAAATATGAGTAAACCACATGTGAGGATACCCTAACTATGTTAAATTGAATTTTTCTTGATTACAGGGCTGTAAGTGACAATAGATCACAAGTTGGTATATTATAGAAAAGTGTGGGAGTGACCCTATTCCTTGAGAATTAAAAATTATTTTTACTCATTTTAACCGAAATGAGCATTGGATCTTAATGTGCTAGCTTAATAACTTGTAGAACTCTAGAGTACTATGTGTGTGTTTCCAAAATGTTAGAAAATAATATATGTTGTTGGGTCTACACCATCAAATATCTTCTTGATGGACATATGGAACGACTCAAGGCTCGGTTGGTTGTCAATGGTACCCCCAAACATATGGTATTGAATGTTTTGGAACCTTCTCTCCTGTTCCTTGACTAAATTTAATTTGTGTATTGATCTCATTGGCAGTTAATTTTGATTATCCATTATACCCACTAGATGTAAGGAATGTCTTCTTGTATGGAGATTTGCAAGAAGAGGTATACATGGAGCACCCTCCTCAGTATGTTGCTTATGGGAGGATGGTAAAGTATGTAGGTTGTGTAAGGCCATTTATGGTCTTAAGTAGTCTCCTCGAGCCTAGTTTGACAAATTTAGTGTGGTGGTCCTTGCATTTGGTTTTATTTGGTGCTACTTTGATCATTTGATATTTGTCTGCAAAAAGGAGAGATGTAGTACTTCTAGTAGTTTATGTTGTCATCATCTTGCAGATGTTAAGCAATGACTTCAAGGAACACTTTAAATCAATGGCTTGGGTGCTTTGCATTACTTTCTTGGTATTGAGATTGTATAGTGTGGGAAAGGGAATCTATCTCGGAAAAAATACATATTGGACTTGCTAAGTGAGATTGGTTTGTTGGTGTTGTGTTGGAGCTGGAGACGCGTGAGATGCAAGTTGGAAATGTTATCCGGGCCATTTAATTTTGATGAATGAAATTTCTCAAATTTAATTCATTGTAATTTATTGTAATTGATTCCAAGCTACCTATACATGGAGGAGTTGTGGAGAGATGAAAACACAGAGAAGAAAAGAGAGGAAGAAGAGAGTGTGAGGAAGAGAGAAGCTGAGAGAATTGTATTTCTTTTTGGCGATTTTAAGTGAATTGTGGTGTGCTCCGTGGACGTAAGTCGATCTTGACCGAACCATGTAAATTTCTGGTGTCCCAATTTTTTTGGTTGCTCATAGGGTCCTAACAAGTGGTATTAGAGTCCGGTTGGAGCTGAAAGACTAGATTGGAGTTTTTCACCGAAATCAAAGCTCTGTCTTGTGGCTCGAAATTGAATTTTGAGGCCACCATCACGCCGAGACGAAGCCAACAGTGCAAGCCAGAGCTCGAAAGGAGTTTAGACGGAGGCACAAGTGCCAACACGCACTTTGCCGGAGTAGTACACCTCGTCACGCGCCGGTGAGCTGCTGGTCACGCGCCTTGCACACGCGCCACGCGTCTTCCTCGCGCGGACCGCCTCGACCCGACCTGGCAACCCACGATCCGACCCGGAGGCCCACTCTAGACTTGGTCCGTACTCGACCTGGATCTGTATGCCCAAACAAACCTGACGCCCGCTCCAGAACCGACCACGTTAGCGGTGTCCTGTCAGCGCTATGCCAGCGCTGAGTCAGCCGCCACGTCATCTGCCACACTAGGGCCATGGCAGCATGTGGGCCCCATCGCCACATAAGCACTACCACGTCAGCGGGTGGGCCCACAGTGACACGTCAACATTGCCACGTAAGCAAGTGGGCTTACAGTGCCACGTCAGCACTGTTGACCAGGTATGACCTGATCTTTGACTGGGCTTTTCGGAGTCATTTTGGATCTGTTTTTTGAATGACTTGAACCATTTCTAAGGTTTTCGACCGTTCTGGATCCAACCGTGCTATCCATTTGAGTTAATTCCATCTCTAGATTAGCAAATCGAGATATCGAACGAAAAGAGCTCAAAGATCGAAATGTTCAACGACAACAATTTCGGTTTCTGAAAGATGCAAATTGAAGATCATTTGTTTGAAAAAGAGTTGCACTTACCACTGAAGGGTAAGCCAACATCAATGACGAGGACGAGTGGGAGTTGCTTGATCGTAAAGCTCTCGGAGCCATCATAATGACATTGTCAAAATCTGTGGCATTCAATATCAAGCATATATCGTCCACCAAGTCTCTGATGGATGCGCTTTCTAATATGTACGAGCAGTCGTTAGCCGCTAATAAGGTACATCTTATGAAAAGATCATTTACTATGACCATCTCTACAGGTGAAAGTTTTAGCAGACATTTGAATAATTTCAACGAGTTGTCGGATCAACTCACCTCAATCGAGATAACATTTGATAGTGAGATTCGTGTTCTACTGATTCTCAATCAGTTGCCCAAAAGTTGGAATGGTGTTGTTACTGCAATCAGTAGCTCCACAGGGAAATCAAAGCTTGTGTACGATAAGGTCGTCAGCATGATTTTAACGGAAGAAATCAGAATGCAGTCAAACCATGGTTCCACTTCGAGTTCAGTCTCGAACATGGAAAGTCGAGGCAGAGAAAACAGACATGGACGATCAAACAACCGCGGCGGATCTAGGCCTAGGCGGTCTAAATTCAGAAATTCCAGAGGTTCTCAGGACATAGGTTCCCAGGGCACAAAAATTATTGAGTGCTGGAACTGTGGAAAAACTGGTCATTACAAGAACCAGTGCAAAAGTCTGAAGAAAGAATATGAAACGAGGGCGAAGACAGAAGTAAATGTTGCTTCAGAAAATGATGATATGTTGATCTGCTCTTTGGAGACCAAAAAGGAGTCTTGGGTATTAGACTCTGGAGCTTCATTTCATGCCACTTGCAGCAGAGATTGCCTAGAGGAGTATACATCAAGTAATTTCGGTAAAGTATATCTTGGCAATGATCAACCTTACGACATTGTCGGCAAGGGAATAGTGAAGATCAAAATGAATGGGTCAGTATGGAAACTAGGAGATGTCAGATATATTCCAGACCTGAGGAAGAATTTGATCTTAGTCGGTCAACTGGCAGATGAAGGATATAACACAACTTTCATTGGCGATGAATGGAAGATTTCGAAGGGTGCATTGACAATTGCACGAGGTAAGAAAAGTGATACTCTTTATGTAACTCCTAATGCATGCATGTCTATTACAGTTGCTATAGGAAATGATGATAGCAACATATGGCATCAACAACTCAGACACCTGAGTGAGAAGGGACTCAGGGTGATGCACTCAGAGGGTTAGTTGAGTGATTTACAGTCGGTAAAGATTGACACATGTGGGGATTGCATATTTGGGAAACAGAAGAGAGTCAGTTTCCAGACAAACATCAGTACTCCATAGAAGGAGAGACTTGAACTAGTCCATTCAGTTGTCTGGGGACCAATAACCATTTCGTCCACAGGTGGGAAGCATTACTTCGTAACATTTATCGATGATCATTCATGGAAGGTATGAGTTTACTTCTTGAAATATAAATCTAATGTTTTTTGTGCTTTTAAAATTTGGAGAGCAATGGTAGAAAATGAAACTGGTTTGAAAATCAAGACACTGAGAACAAATAACGGTGGTGAGTATGTTGACACCGAGTTCAAGAAATTCTGCTATAAGCATGGTATCAGAATGGAAAGAACTGTGCTAGGTACGACTCAACAGAACTGCATAGCCGAGCGGAAGAACAGAACGTTGACAGAAAAAATCAGAAGCATGTGTATGCAATCAGGCTTGCCAAAGATGTTTGGGTAGAAGCAGTCAACACAGCAGCTTATTTGATTAATAGGAGTCCATCAGTACCATTGGACTAAAATCTACTAGAAGAAGTATGAAGCAATAAAGAGGTAAGACTTTCACATTTGAAAGTTTTTGGTTGTATTGCATATGTACATATCAATGATCATGTCAGGAATAAGTTGGATCCGAAATCCCGGAAATGCACTTTCATCGGTTATGGTGGAGATGAATATGGGTATCGCATTTGGAATGATGAAAATAAAAAGGTGATCAGAAGTAAAGATGTGATTTTTGATGAAAAGGTGATGTACAAAGATTGACACAACAGAGTTTGAAATAACCTTTGTAGATGTGGATGATGTTTTAGAAGGTGTAAGGGCACGTCATTGGAACACCGAGAATCCTCAGCAAAATACTGAGAATCCTTAGGCAGAGGAACATGTGGAGCATATTGTTGCATCAACACCTCCTACTCCAGCACCAGAGCTTAGGAGATCTTCTCGGCAACATGTACTAAACAGGAGGTATGTGAATCATTTACTTCTTACAGATGGAGGAGAACCTGAATGTTATGTTGAAGCATGTCAGGCAGGAGATTCAAGCAAGTGAGAGCTTGCAATAAAAGACGAGATGAAGTCTCTTAACTCCAACAAAACATGGGAACTAGTTAAGTTGTCCAATGGTAAGAAGGCTCTTCATAACAAATGGGTGTACAGGATAAAAAAAAAGCATGATGGATCCAAGAGGTATAAAGCTTAGTTAGTAGTCAAAGGTTTCGAACAAAAGGAAGGAATTGACTACACTAATATTTTTGCACCAGTTGTCAAGCTGACAACCATTAGATCTGTCTTGAGTATTGTTGCCTCAGAGGATTTACAACTTGAGCAGTTGGACGTGAAGACGACATTTCTTCACGATGATCTTGATGAGGAAATTTATATGCAACAGCCAGAAAGTTTCTTAGTAAAAGGTAAAGAGAATCTTGTATGCAAATTGAAGAAGAGTTTGTATGTACTCAAACAAGCTCCTAGATAGTGGTATAAGAAATTTGACAGTTGTATGCAGAGGAACAATTTTCAAAAGTGCAATGCCGACCACTGTTGCTACTTCAAAAGGAATCATACTAGCTATATTATCCTACTGTTATATGTTGATGATATGCTAGTTGCAGGATCAGATATAGAAGAAATCAGAAAATTGAAGCAGTAATTGCCAGAGGAATTTGATATGAAAGACTTGGGTCCTGCAAAGCAGATTCTTGGGATGCGGATCTCTAGAGATAAGCAACAAGGAACGTTGCGGTTATCTCAATCAGAGTATATCAGTCGTGTTTTACAGAGGTTTAACATGAGCAGCGCCAAATCTGTAAATACACCATTGGCAAGTCACTTTCGTTTCTCTAAGGATCAGTCTTCCAAGATAGATGAAGAAAAAGACTTCATGGCTAAGGTACCATATGCCTTTGCTGTTGGAAGTCTAATGTATGCTATGGTTGGTACTAGACCAGATATTGGCCAAGCAGTGGGAGCTGTCAGCAGATATATGTCAAATCCAGGGAAGACACATTGGGAAGCAGTGAAGTGGATTTTGAGATATCTACGCGGTACTATTGATAAGTGCTTATGTTTCAGTAAAAGTAATTTGAAAATTCAAGGGTTTGTAGATGCTGAATTTGCTGATGAAATTGATCATCGTAGAAGCACCACCGGGTATATATTCATTGTTGGCACAACAGCTGTTAGTTGGATGTCACAGATACAGAAGATTGTTGTTTTATCCACTACAGAAGCTGAGTATGTAGCAGTGACAGAAGCCAGTAAAGAGATGATTTGACTTCAGGGTTTGTTAACGGAGCTAGGATTAAAATAGGAGAGAAATGTTTTGTACAGTGATAGTCAGAGTGCGATACATCTGGCAAAGAACTCCGCATTTCATTCCAAAACTAAACATATTGGATTGCGTTATCACTTCGTCAGATCTCTGATAGAGGATGGCGTGTTGACACGTGAAAAAATCCAAGGTAGCTGAAATCCGGCAGATATGTTAACTAAGGTGGTAACTACAGAGAAGCTGAAGTTGTGTTCAACTTAAGTTGGTCTTCATGCCTGAAGACATATTTTGAGCACATCATTTATTCATATACTGATACTGGTTGAGGAGGCGTCTTCGTCTCCAAGTGGGAGATTGTTGTGCTGGAGCTGGAGACGAGTGAGATGCAAGCTGGAAATGTTATCCGAGCCATTTAATTTTGATGAATGAAATTTCTCAAATCTAATTCATTGTAATTTATTGTAATTGATTCCAAGCTACCTATAAATAGAGGAGCTGTGGAGAGATGAAAACACAGAGAAGAAAAAAGAGGAAGAAGAGAGTGTGAGGAAGAGAGAAGTTGACAGAATTGTATTTCTTTCCGGCGGTTTTAAGTGAATTGTGGTGTGCTTCGTGGACGTAGGTCGATCTTGACCGAATCACGTAAATTTCTAGTGTCTCAATTTTTCTGGTTGCTCACAGGGTCGTAACAATTGGAAGCTAAATGACATACTCTTATGGATCCTAACATGATGTTGTCTAAGGACATTGGACTGGATTTTGAAGACAAACATCAAATGTAGGCACTTGTTTGGCAAGTTGATTTACTTGATTGGTACTAGACATATCTTTTGTAGTGGGGTGGTTAGTCATTTTGTGGAAAATCCTAGAATGTTTGCAGCATTTTGTGGTATCTCAAATGCTCTCTCGGTAGAGGTTTGATATATAAATGTAATAGAAATTGTTAGATCGTGGGCTACTCTCATATTGGGATGGCTTTGTTGATGATTGAAGGTCTACTATTGGATATTGGACATTTGTGGGAGGTAATATTGTTACGTAGCGTGGCAAGAAACAAACTACTAAAGAAAGATCTAATGCTAAAGTAGACTATCAAGGAATGTCTCGTACTATGGGTGAGCTTATTCAGATTGAAGTCTTTTATATTAGAGGTGGGATTTTTGGTAACGAAGCCAATAGTTATGTTTTGTCATAATCAAGCTTCCATTTATATTGTGCTAGTAATCCAGTGTTTAATGTGAGGATGAAGCGCATTGAAGTTTATTTTTATTTTGTGAGCAATGTGTATTGAGAAGGTCAGGAGGAATTCATTTGTCAAATATATTGATAAGTTAAAGGATGTTTTTAGGAAGCCTTTATTTATGCATTGTCCAATAATTGTAACAAGCTGGGGTTTGGTGATATATATACACCTCTAGCTTGAGGGGATGTGTTAAAAGAGAATATTTTATTTTATTTTTTGTAATTAGGTTCTGTTAGTGTGGGTATTTTTGCCTCAAGTCTTTATTATAGGTTCCAGGAAATTGCTCCCAGCTTTTTCTCTCTCTTTTTTTCTTCTCTTCTCTTTTGTACTTCTCTCCTCCTCTAACTTTTACAACATAATAAATATTTCCAAAAGTGGGAACTTGGTATTTTGTGTGAAAATGAGATTCAGGGACTAAGATTAGGTTGTACCCTGGGTAAACGGGACAATAATCTCTATATTATAGAAGTGTGGAGGATGAGATGAAAAGTGAATTGGTTTCCACGTGCTACCAATTTTGCCCTCATTTTATCATTATTAGCATGTGCTTTTCTGGGTACTTTTGTAAAATTGTGTGAGGAAGCAGAGAGGGGTTCTGCTTATCATTATATGTCCCGTCTCTCTTACTCTCTGGTTTACAGTAAATATATTTCTGTGTGTGTGTGTGTGTGTGTGTATAAAGCTGAAGGGGAAATGTTCTGTGCTGCCCATTTTATCCCCATTTGGGATTTTCCATTTTTGCAGATCGTTAAATGATAGGGAGATGGTAGAGCTATCCTCTTTGCTAGTCTTGTTGAATAACTGTCATTTTTCTTTAGAGGAGGATAGTTGGTTTTGGTCTTTGGATCCTTCGGGGTTTACTCTTGCAAATCTTTTTGCGATTTTCTTAATAAATCTAATTTACTTTTACTTCTTTATTGATCCATTTGGAAAGCCAAAGTCCCGTTTAAAATCAAGGCTTTTATCTGGTTAGTCGTGCTTGATAGAATTAATACCAATAACTTCTTGTAGATTAGGAGACCTTTGAAGGCTCTATCTCCAGACATCTGTGTGCTTTGTTTTTAATTGTTTAGAATCTGCACTGCATTTGTTCATTCATTGTGGATTTGTGATTATTCTTGGAGGGTATGGAATAAGCTATTTGGTATTTTAGGCGAATGCTGGGTGGGTTCTGGGGTAGTGGAGGACCTTCTAGCTGTTTCTTTTGCTGGTTTTGGCAGGAAAAAAAGAAAGGGCAGTGCTCTGGAAATGTGTTTTTTTTTTTTTGGGCAGTCTTTTTGGGGGCCGTGGATGGAGCATATTGTGCGTATTTTTCTAGGGAAGAAATCATCTCATTTGCTGGTTTGGGAAAAGATGGAAATTTTTTAAGGGGGTGAGCTTTTCTGATATTCAGCGCGATTGGTGTTTTGAGTTGGAGTTGTGTTTTTTTCCCTCTTGTTTTTTTAGTTTTCAGGTTGTTTCTTTGTGTTTTTTATCTGGATTTTCCAGACCATGTTAAGGAGATGTATTATTCTCTGGACTGTATATTCTTATTCTATTAATGAAATTCTTCTTTTACTATCCAAAAAAAAAGGGGAAAGGAGAAGGAAAGATGCTGCAGGCAGAAGAGACAATGGGACAGAAATCAGGAACAGAACAAAGAATTGAAAAAGTGCAGAAAGAGAGAGAAAATGGACAGAACAGATAAAAACAAAAATAATAATAAAAAATTTTCTTTAGAAGATTTCTCTTTTGATGAGTCTGAAGAGTAGAAGATTTTCATGTAGGAACCAATTGTGGAAGACCCAGTGGAAAAGTCTATGACGTCCTTTCAGCATTTTCATAATGAAATAGCTACCAAACAAAGCTTCACTCTTAAAGATATTCAACCTTATCAATGTGATAACAAAATGTACGGAATGTTCTCGTGGTGTATGATAGAGTTGCAATGCTATAGGGCAGTGTGGAAAATGGTGGATAGATGTTGGAGAATACTAAACTCCAAGTCAGACAAGTCTAGAACCTTGAGGGACTTATGTCCTGGGGTGGACATGTTAATCAGCACAGTGACGAAGACCGAGAAGAATAGTTGAAGATTATATGTTCCTTTTAAAGGAAAGACTTGGAAAAGCATTACAACCAATGTCCAGAAGATTCTATGCCATTAATGGTATGGATGACATAAACCTAAAATAGGCATTTCTCAGCTCTTTATTGGATTCATTTGGAGATAAAACGTGAAAGCTCTTAAACAATGAAGGAGTATTGTAAAAATTATGCTATGAAAGAAATTTATTGACTACACCATCTCGACAGGAAAGATGATAGGTGCATGTAATTGAACTGATCTTCTCACAAAATACCATCGTGGCAAGGATTGCTCATCTGAATAAGAAAAAGCACCACTTCAAAAAATGTAAGTTTGAGAAGAAAATGGAGTGGAAGTTGAGAAAATCTCTCAAGGAGAAGAAGAAGAAGTTAAGATATAAGATTGTAGATGGATGTTTTTAGAAAGAAAGGGGGCACTTTGCTAAGGATTTTCAAGAGCGACAAGGTTTTTAACCAAGTCTCTTTAATTATTGGAGAGGAAGCCTTAAATCTTGAATTAGTGTGTTCTATTGATGACTACCAGTAACCCAAATAATTCATTGCTATTAACTACTCATACTCTGAAGAGACTGAAATAGATGATAAATTCCAATCCTAATCCTCCCTTGAGTCAAAAACAAAGCTATTGCAGATGACTTCAAACAGTCACCTTTTATTCCCACAGCATGTTCCAAGAGTTCAGATCAACCTCCTCACCAAAACTTATGAAAAACCCCTGCCTTTTGTTATTGCACAGATCTAAATCCTTCACTATTTCCCATATCATTTGGCTCCCACACTCCTATATTATCAGGGCTGCCAATGTTGTAAATCTCATCATCGACAAGATTAACTAACCATTTCTCATTAGGACTTTCCTAGACTAACTATAAAACACCAACTCCTTGGATCCACATTGCTAGGAAGGGACCTTCTTATTTGTTTTGATCCACTCCATAAGCTTCCAAAGCTCAGGTGGGTAAAAAAGGGTCTAAACTTTGTACAATGGATTCTCCCATGGTCCTAGGTTCCATCCCTGTACTTGTCTCAGCTGTACGAGTCCATAGAAACTTAGATTCCAATCCTTGTGTCGAAAGTCATTCTAAGTTTAATAATAAGTTTCATAATTCCTTTTGGCTAAGCCCTGATTTCCTTGTCAGGCTACCTTTCAAGGAGCGCAAGGGAATTGGTTGAAGGAACACAAAAGAAGATGGAAGGAGTTCACGACATAGGTATTCTGACCCAAACCTTGATTGTTAAGAAAGTAATTAACAAAAAATTATTAAAGAACCATTTACTTAGTGTAAGGATTCCCAAATGAATTGGGATTTCTACTGAATGTGTTTGGATTCCCAAATCAATTTAGGATTTCTATTTAATGTTATGATTACCAAATTAGTTAGGATTTCTATTAATGTGATCTCGATTTAATGTTAGGGTTCTCAAATCAATTGGGATTTCTATTTAATGTATTAGGATTTAATTCAATTAGGATTGAATCGAATAAGGACTTGGATTGGGATTTTTAACATTCCTAATAGGTGTAGGGCTCTCTACCCCATGGTTTTAAATTGCGGTAGTGGGTAGCGTAACGTAACGGTAACGGGTGTGAATCGGGAAGCAGGAGTAGCGGATATTACATAACGGGAAGCGGGTGTATCGGCTGTGAATTTTTTTCAAGCACACACAACCTTGTGCATATTAGCATACTTGCATGTTTTAAGCTTTTAACCCTTCTTAGAAAGAGTTTTAGTATATTTTGGATCCTTTAGTTTGACTAAGTTATTTGGTAAGGGCAACAAGTTTACATTTATTTTAAACCACCATTGATAGAAAAATTATGTGTGTGCATATTTATACTTCTCATTGTTCTTATCTGTGATAAATTCTTATGTGTGTTAAATTAATTAATAAAACAAAATACATTATACAGTCCATTAATCTGTTAGACACATAAGACATACGAATAATGCAAATATAAAATAACTAGAAAAGAAGAAGGTTGAAGTTGAAAAATATAGAACATAAATATCAAATTACTAATATCATCAAAATAAAATATTTTCCTCACAAGTTAGCATTTTCAAATTGTTAATTAATGCCATCTCTTGTGAGTATTTAAAGAAATAGTAAGTTTTGTATCATCGTCATCCTCATTATAATCTTTTCCCCCTCTCGCCACATGGTATATTGAAAATTATTTATGAAAGAGGGAAAAAGTGAAAATAAAAAATAAAAAAAAATAATTTTTTTGGCGTAACAGTTTGTAACGGTTACGTAATGCCCGTAGCAGCCTTTACGTAACGGTCGCGGTCCGTAACAGCTGCTACAGCTATGATTTTTCTTCCCACCGATTTTGCGGTGTGTAACAGTATCGGTAACCCAAAAAACCGTTACGTAACGGTCATGGCCATTATTTAAAACCATGCTCTACCCTACTTATATGCAACTGTATGGGGCTTTACATTCAAGCAATAATAAATTCATAGCCTTTGTCTAATTTGGAGGCGGATTCCTTCGAAGTAATCTACCCTGTTTTCTCTTTCTATTTTCCATCCTTTCAATTTCCCCAATTTTCTTATGATAAAACCCTAAGGTCTTATTATTGTGATCAACCCTCTCTCTTTCTATTTACCATCCTTTAAATTTCTCCCATTTCTTGATCTTCACTTATTTTCAATGGCCTTTGAAAATTTGGCAGGGTCCCAAATGGGAGCTAGGCTAGAAGCTGAACTTAGCAGTGTGTCTAAGCCTCAATTTGACGAGATTTGGGCACCCCTCTCTGAGCTACTCGGTGCATCTTTCCATAAATAGAGAGAAGATGATGCCTCTATGTTAGCTAATTGCAGGGAGCAGCCATACGTGCATGAGGGAGGCTACCAAGGAGAGCATGATCATGGTCCTCATATCTTCGGAATTACTTTGGTAGGACGCTGATGGCCCTATTGGTTGCTTCTAGGGTTGATAAATACTTTTGCTTTCACCACACTCCAAAAAACATCTAAAGTTGAGATTGTTGCTATTAATCTAGATGGCGATGCTATTCAATGGTATGATTGGTTTGAAGCTCATTATGGAATGCTTTCATAGGGAGAATTTGTTTTTGGATTATTGGCCCGATTTGGGCCCACTGAATATGAGAATATTGATGGAGAGTTTGCCAATAGCATTATATTAAGAGTACCAAACATGATTTGAGCGGCTATCAAACAGAACTGAAGATTGGAATGAAGGCCAACTCGTTGGTACTTTTATTGAAGGTCTCCTATTTGACATTCGGTGCGAGGTCAAAGTGCATCGGCCACAAAATGTGACTGGTGCAATTTCCTTTGCATAGTTAGAAGAAGACAAGTTGGGCGAAGAGTGATGTCGCTCTAGCAAGACCATTCACAGGTAGAATGTTAGCATCACTATCGCACCACCTGCTCCTTGCAATTCCTCCTACCAAACGATTGGCTTAGGAGGAACTTAAAGAGCGAACAACAAAGGGTTTGTGCTGCCATTGTGATGAGAAGTGGCATAGGGGACACCATTGCAAAAAGGGATGATTGTTGATGATTGAGCCAGTGGAGGAGCCAGAAGAGATTGAGGATGACTCTGCTGATTCAGATGAGGAAGGAATGGAATCTGATGATAATGATGAATCTATCACTTCTTAAGTTCATGCTTTAGCTGGGTATACTAATCCTAAAACCATGAAAAATAATTTGCTTCCTAAAACACCAACCAGCCTCTATCTTAAGTAGCACTAATAATTTCATGGATACTAAAACTGCTAATGGCTAGCCTATCTAGTGGAACAATGCAAAAAGGGTATTCTTGGCTTGATGTACATTCTTGCCCAAACCCTAAATGGCTTAAGCTTTTTGGCCAAGTGTTAGATTAATATGGTATTACAACTCTTCTTTTCTTGAGGTCTTTTGATTCAAACCCAATCGCTCCTTTTTATTGTGTGTGTGTGTTTGTGTTTTGCTTTTCTCTGCACATACAACATGGCTACATGTACAGGGTTGTTAGATGGATATACACTCATTCTTTAATAGTCTAAGCTTTTCGCACCAAGTGGTAGCTTTACATGCACCAACAAATTATCTAATAAGCTTCATAGAACAATATTGAGACATAATAATATGAACATTTATTGAACTGAAATAGTGAAATAAACTAATTTGGTTCTTAACTGGATTCAAATCATGTTGAATACTAATTAATGTGCACATTGGATCTGTAGCAGTATCCTTCTCTTGCAGTATTTTCTTGTCCGTAAGCTCGACATAAAATCAAAAAAATAAAATAAAATCTATGTAATAGTTTTTATAATATTCGTCGTATGAAGGGGCGCTGTAGGTTATACATATATGCAACTGATTTTTGATTATTGGTGCAGGAAGACATGTAATTCATATTAAATAATTTCTTTGTATACAATTTAAATTATTGGACACAGAAAAATGGTCACTCTTCAACAATTTACAACGTGTCTTATTGATCCAAAGCAAGGGTTATTATTTTCCTTGTGAATTTTGATTCGACTTTGCAGTGATGATAACGTTCATGAGGATCTCATATTCCTTTTATTTTTGTTTTTGTTTCTTTTTCTCCTTTTTTTTTTTTGGTTTGGTGGGGGTGTTATGCCAACAAATCTTTTCATTTCAACATGAAGAAATCTCCAACAAAAAAAAAAGAAAAGAAAAAGAGACGACCGCATTCAACGCAATAAGTAACATGAACCAAAAGATCAAAGACACCTATTCCCAAACTAATGGATACACATTATTCACTGATGATACTGTGCAGTGGCTTTTCTCATGTTTCTGAACACTTGAGAAATAGTGATTTATTTTACAAGTGAAATAAATCGCTTAATGGTATTTACTTCTGTCAATTTTATTCTGCTTTCATCAGATTATGCTTCTTTATATAGCTATGATGCTTTTTCTTTATTCTCAAATGGCCACATTTTTGTAAACTTGAATTTTGTTCTACAATGTGTAACAGAAACTTTCTGCTAGGTTGTTGGTGCAGAAAACCCAGTTTTAGTGTCTGCAGCTGAGCAGATATTCGGTGCTGGTGGGAAAAGGATGAGGCCTGCTTTGGTCTTCCTAGTGTCTCGAGCCACGGCAGAAATAGTTGGTATGAAGTAAGTACTGTTTGATTTTTTTCATTTTGTTCTTGAAATATTTTGTATGTATTTGACAATTTTGATGGAAATTTCAATCACTAGTACTTTGATCCAGGGAACTTACTGCAGAACATCGACGTTTGGCAGAGATTATTGAGATGATTCATACCGCAAGCTTGATGCATGACGATGTGTTAGATGAGAGTGATATACGAAGAGGTAGGCCTTCAAATCATGGCATAAGACATTGTTTTGGTTATTTCTTGATGTTCCTTTTTGTTCTATCAAAACAATCAGGAGATCTGTTTGCCATCAAATCATTATCCCATATGTCATACTTGCTTTCTTTTTGTAGTTTTTTTGGTGCTTTAAAGTTAACAAATATGGTCATTGAAATCACTTTGGGTACATTGGATGCCTCTTGGGGTATGCGTACCTTTTTAGTGTATTGATACCAAAACTCATGCCAGTTGCCTGCTCATACAAATTATTTTAAGCGAAAATTTGTGAGGAAACATTTAGAGAAAAAATTATTGTTGAAAAATCAATGCATGTTTTTGGATAATTATTCAGGTAGTGTTTGGGAACATGGATTTGAGGCCTTGGATTTGGATTCATGTGAAAAGAAACTTAATACAAATATATACTATGTTTTCTCCAAATCTAAGGCCAGAATCCATGCTCCCAAACTCACTCATATTTTTCTTCCTGAGGTTATAAATTCATGTTAAATTTTTTGAGGAATTCTTCCACATGAAATGTAAGGAAAATCTTCAATTATGTCCCAAAGTTGTTAGATTATAAGTTTATAACATGCTCAAATTTTTTTGGACTCTATATTTTTAGTGAATATTGATCACAATTTTTCTTAAGGTCGGCAATTAATTTGTTCTTTCTTGTTTTGCCTAACTAATATATATGCTATCTTAAATACATTTGGTTATGTATGCAACAGTTCGATGACTCCTTTTATGATTTCTTATTCATTAATTCCTGAGCCTAGCTTCATTTGGAATATGGATAATGGTTAATTAGTCTCTGGATTTTAAATTCCATTAAAAAGCAAAAGAAACATGAATTCTATAACTCATTCATGTTAAACAATGTTGATATTAGAAGTTTGCAAAACTCAATGGGGTTTTCAAAACCACATAATGCATCACATGCAACACCTTTGAGAGATACGTGTAGAAGGGTTGTCTCACATGGAAAAGAAAGATGTGTTAAATGTCTGTCTTTGATACCATATATCTCATGACCCCATCTAGGACACCCCACTTGGATTCTATATGCAGCACTGCACACGCACATGCACACATGTACCTCATAGGGTGGTGCTTGTGCGTGCTATGCAGCGCTGGCAGTGGATTGTAGGGTTCAAGTGGTGGCTCATCTCTCTTTAGTGGTGCGCTTGGCACTTTCAATGTTTGGATTGTGCAAAGACCGGGCTAGACTTTAGCCTATCTTATTTTGGGGCACTATTTATAATTATTTATCTGCATCGTCTATTCTAGTATGGGTCATCAAGAATTTAAATGTGACAGTTCGTGTTTACAACTTGAACTTAAATTTAAATCCCATGATAAATGACTGTTGGTTTAAATTTGTAGACACAACAGTCAACGAAAATGTGCTCTTATTTCTGTTCAAGCATGTGCAAGCAATTAGAAAAAATACTTTCTTCTTAAGGTTGCGACTTCTCGGGGATGGCTTCTTCTTCCTCTAACCATCTCCTAACAAAGTCGATCCCCTTCCACCATAGTTATCTTTTCGCCCTTTACGTCTTTATCTAGCACTCTGCTATCATCCTCCTTTGTCGACATAAACCTTCTGCGATTGCCCTCCTTTGTCATCAAAAGCAGATCGAAACCTAGAAGCAATCGAAGAGGACTTTGCAGTGGTCGTAACCTATCCATGAATTTCTTTAAGGTTGCGACAATCATGTTTTGTGAATGTTCAAAAGCCAACGACCTGAAGCTCCATTTTCATCAATCGAAGGGGTCGCCTTTTGCAACCCTAATTTGTCTTTTTTACTTGACCGTATCAGAGATATTTGGCAAGTCCTCCTTGGCTGTTAGATTTGAATAGGAGAAGTGAATCTTCAACGACTTTAGCGATCTTGTCTTAGCGATTCTCACTTGATTAAGACTATTGTGAACTAGAATTGTCTGGGTCGATTCCTTGCTAGTGTTCCCTTCTGCGACTGATTTCGGTTGCTTCCCAGCAGGGTCACCTTCTTCGATCTTGGTCTTGTCTTTGATAGTGTTTTCTTGGATTTCTTCAGCATCAAAAATGGTCCTCTAACCCCACCAGATTTCTCGCTAATCATCAGTAGGGCCTTGCGAGCTTCCTATATTCACTTTGGGAGGCTCTCAAAATTCTTGCTTCGGGTTGGTTGGGTGTTTTTGGGTTATTTGTTGTACCTGATGCTTGGGTAATTGAATGGGTGTTTGTGCTCTCTCAACTAGTGGAACAATGTCTTTACTTCTGGTTGCCTAATCGCACTTGGGTATGTGGCAAGGGGGAAGGAGATAGTTGAGCATGCTACTGTGAAGATTGAGAAAAAATTTTTGAATGTTAATCATTTGGATAGTTCAGAAGGGGAACCTAGGTTTAATGGTAAAGTTGTTGTTGTGTGACTTGGAGGTCATGGGTTTGATGTGTAGAAATAGCCTCGTGGAAAAATGCAAGGTAAGACTACATGCTATAGACCCATCATGGTCCGCCCTTTCCCTAGACCACGCATATGCGGGAGCTTTGTGCACCAGGCTGCGCTTTTTAATCATTTGGACAGTTCAACTTATAGGCTATTTGAATTTGTAGGGAGATTCTTTGCTTATATCTTATTGAAAAGGAGTTCTTGTGGATCTTGAGATCCCTGGGGTGATGTGTTGGGGTCCATTAAAAGGAGCAAATGGGTGAGTGGGGGATGCTCTTTTTCATAAAGAGGGAGTTAGGATTCATATAGAATTGAGGAGTAGCGAGAGGGGTAGGTTTATTTGTATTGAGAAGTGGCATCCTAGAGGTCGAAGACAGGCACTCCGTATCCCAGAAGGAAATCAAAGCTAGGGATGGCACAAATTTTTAGAAGCCTTGATGGGGTTGTCTATTGACTTCGAGGAAAATTGCATTATAAGATGTGCTGATTGTGGCTCCAAGAACATAGTTCTTCGCAAGCAGACTTCGGAGAAACATAATGTATTTTAAAGATTTTTGGATAATAGATAATTCTCCGAAGTGGTCAAAGAGCGTCCGATAAAGGGGATAAAAATTGGTCAATTTGGGAGTAATTTCTTCTCTAATGATGGTAGAGGGAATTACAAATGTGGGCTTTTCAATAACAGGTCGAGAAGGGTTGTTTGAAGATGGGTTGAAAAAGGGTAAAAATAATGCGGTGTCACAACCTAGTGGTCAAATGAAGTTGGGGGGAGAGTTAGAAAGGAAGGACAGACAAAGTTCTCTAAGAAATTTGAAAGGAGAGGTATTAAAAACACAGTGCTTGGAAGACTTGAAGGGGATGGAGGAGACTATGAGGATTGCACCGCTCGACATCGAGCCATAACTATCTTTCGATTTAGCTGGTGGGACAACAGAAAGGGAGCTGGAGTTTCTCAAGTGGGGGTGGGGGGGTAAAGGAGGTATCCGATATGGAATATGACTTGCGTAGCTTTTGTGAATTTGAGAAGGAATTGTTGGCGAATCAATTGAGAGTTGATTTAGCCTTGTATGAAGAGGAAGCCTTGGCTCAATTAACAGAGGAAAGTTCAAAAGGAGAGGGAATGGAAGTTTTAGGACAAGGTGATGAACTTACACAAAGTACAAGTTGTATGGGGAAGAATGTATTCAATTGTTTACCGAAACTGCGCAAGGGGGAAACTAATGATATTTAGAACAATTTAAACTAGATGAAATAATTAGATAAAGGGTCTTCTGTCCGTGAGCCTAATTTTGATATGGTGGACTTTGTTTATATTCCCTCAGATAGAAAAGAGGGGGAGGGTTTCTATGGTTGGTTGAAATCGTCCAAATCTGGAAAAAAGTTTTCTTCTCCTTCCTGTTCATTCGTTATTGCTTTTGACACTTTATGCCACAAGGAGGGTTCTTCCGGGGTTAGTGCTTTTGTTATTGGCCTAGGGGATAGTGGGAGAGACATTCCTGATCCAAATAAACTCCTCGAGGATCTGGGCTTGAAATTAGTTAGTCCAATAGGGATTGAGATGAAATTGCCTATAAGTCCTAAAACTTAAAAAAAAAAAAAGGTGCAGAAAGAACTTAAGTATGTGGGATACTCACTCTATTGTTAAAGTGGATAATCTAGTAGGTTTCTTCTCTTTTTATGTTTTCGTAGATGTGAGAGGCCAAGGTCAATGATGGGTTTCATCGGTGTATGGTCCGCCTAGACCAACCCATAGGAGCTCTTTTTGGGATGTGCTTGGTTATGTCAATGGCATTTGTGCCCCTATTTGGATTGTGGGAGGTGATTTTGATGTAGTGAGGTTTCCTCGAGAGAAGAAAGGAGGTGATAGAGTTACTGCTACTATGTTGAGCTTTGATTCTTTTATTAGGGAGTGTGGTTTAAGAGACCTTCCTCTTGATAATGCTAATTATGCATGTTTGGTGGGTGGGGCTAGAGTAGTGGCAAATAAGCTTGATAGATTCCTTTTTTGTATGAAGTGGGAGGACGAGTTCCCTAATCTATCTCAATTGATTTTACCTAGGCCCACTTTTAACGACTTTCCCATCTTGTTGTAATTGAGAAAGGTTCCTTGGGGACCTACTCCTTTTAGGTTTGAACATATATGGTTGGATCATAGTTCCTTTCAGCCCTTAGTCAAGAATTCTTAGAATGAAGATGTGGAGAAGGGTCGGGAAGGTTTTTGATCCATGAAAAAACTTAAAAGATTAAACGAGAAGTTGAAATATTGGAATAGAGAGGTATTTGGGGACTTCAGGTTTAGAAAGGCGAATATCTTAGGAGAGTTGGTCAAGTTAGATAGGAAGAAGGAAGAATACTTTATTGGGGGAGGAAGAGATTAGAAGAGTATCTTTGAAGAATGAACTAGAAGAGGTGATTTTCAAGGAAATGAGAAGTTGGAGGCAAAATACGAAGTTTAAATAGATGGGAGATGGTGATTGCAAATCTAGATTTTTTCATAGGATAGTGACAGGGAAAATGAGGAAGAATTTGATCAGAGAGTTGGAAGTGGATAGGGGGGTTATTATAACCGATCAGAGTCAAATTGTTGTTGAAATCACTAAGGTCTGTTCTAATTTGTGTTGTGACGAGGATGTTAGTAGACCTATGATTGAAGGATTAGAGTGAGACCCTTTATCTGGTGAGGAGGTGGGTTGGTTGGAAAGACCTTTTGAGGAAGAGGGAGTGAGAGCCACGATTTTTGGGATGGAGAGGGGTACAACTCCAGGATCGGACGACTTTTTTTCAAGATTGTTGGAAGGTGGTTAAGGATGGTTTTTTGAAGGTCTTTAATGAATTTTATGGGAACGGGATTTTAAGTAAGAGTATCAAATCCACTTTCATAACTCTCATGCCGAAGAAGAAAAAAGCTATTAAGATTTCGAACTATAGACCTATTAGCTTAGTTTCTAGTGTTTATAAAAATCATTACTAAAGTTTGAGCTAATAGGCTGACTAAGGTACTTGATAGGACTATTTCTAAGGCCTAGAGTGCTTTTTGGGGGTGGGGGATAGGCAAATTGTGGACGCCATTTTGGTTGCAAATGAGGTTTTGGAGGATATTCAAAGATGGAAGAAGAAAATTATCATCTTTAAATTGGATTTTGAGAAAGCTTATGATAGAGTGAATTGGAAGTTCCTAGATAAGATCTTTGTGAGGAAGGGTTTTGGAGAGGCAGCATTGGATTAGAGGCTGTTTGCTTAATGTGAGCTTCTTGGTATTAGTAAATAGTGACTCTACTTCTTGGTTTAAGGCTATGACTGGGATTAGGCAAGGAGACCCTCTTTCCCTGTTTTTATTTGTTTTAGTGGCGGATTCTTTGAGTAGGATGGTGGATAGGGTAGTTAATAGAGGTTTAGTGAAAGGCTTGGAAGTGGGGAGAGAGAGGGTCAAGATTTCACACCTTTAGTTTGCCAATGATACTATCTTTTTTCTAGAGGATCATAAACCATCCTTGAAGACTATTTTGGCTCTCCTTCATGTTTTTGAAAAGGTTTCTGGGTGAATTGGTATTGCGACTATCAATGTGGATTTTGAGAATGTTAGGGAGCTTTCTATGGAGGTGTCTGGGGGTTCCTTTTGGGGGTAACCCTAGATATGCTAGTTTTTGGGATCCTGTCGTGGAAAGGGTTTCTAAGAGATTGATTGAGTGGAAAGGTGCCCTTTTTTCTCTTGGTGGTAGAGTTACTCTTATCTAGGCCTGTCTTTCTAGTATCCCTTTATATGGTCTCTCCATTTTTAAAATTCCGGTGGGGATTGCTAATAAGATTGAGAAGATTATGAGGGATTATTTTTGGTCGGGGGTAGTAGGCATCATCTAGTTAGTTGGGGAGTCGTGGATAGGTCTAAACAGGAGGGTGGTTTGGGTATTGGAAATATGGTGTCTAAAAACACAGCCCTTTTGGCTAAACGGTTTTGGCGGTTTCCTCTAGAGAATTCCTTTCTGTGGCATTTGGTTGTTAAAAATAGGTATGGGTTAGATGAGCATGGGTGGGATGCTAATTTGAGATTTAGATGTTCTTTGAAGAGTCCGTCAACAGCTATCTCTTAGAGTTATTCCCTCTTCATTCCCTATATTAAATTCCTGGTGTGTAGAGGTGGTAATATCCTCCTCTTTTCCACGCCTTTTTCACCTAAGCTTAGGGTACGATGAGTCCAATTCTTCTTTTGTTGTTGATTCAGGTGGTCCTTTGCCTTCTAGGGATTTCTACATCCACAGATCATTAAATGATGAGGAGATGGGAGAGTTATCCTCTATGATAGTCTTGTTGAATAACTGTTGTTTTTCTTTAGAAGAGGATAGGCGGTCTTGGTCTCTAGATCCTTCGGGGGTTTATTCGTGTAAATCTTTTTGTGATTTTTTGAATAGGTTGAATTTTTTTTTCTGCTCTTTAGTTCCATTTGGAAGGCCAAGGTCCCCTTTAAAATTAAGGCTTTTCTCTAGTTGGTTGCTCTTGATAGAATTAATACCAATAACTTGCTGCAGGTTAGGAGACGTTTGAGGGCTATATCTCCAGACATATGTGTTAACTGCTTTAATGGATCAGAATCATCATCACATCTGTTCATTCATTGTGACTATGCTTGGACCGTTTGGAATAAGCTGTTTGGTATTTTAGGCGAATGCTGGGTGAGTTCTAAGACAGTGGAGGATTTTTTGGCAGTGACTTTTTCTGGATTTGGTAGGAAAAAGGAAAGGGCAGCTCTTTGGAAATGTGCTTTTTTCTCCGTTTTTTGGGGATTGTGGATGGAGTGTAATGTGGGCATTTTTCTAGGGAGGAAGTTGGCTCAGGTGCTGGTTTGGGAAAAAGAAACATTATTTTACTTCTCTTTGGTTTGTGGGACAAGGTATTTTGAAGGGGGTGAGCTTTTTTGATATTCAACGTCATTGGTGTTATGTGTTGGAGTGCTACTTAGTCATGGTTTTTTCTCTAGTTGTTCTTTAGTCTGTTTGTTGTTCCTTTTTTTTTGTTTTTTTTGGATTTTCCGGACTTTGTTAAGGAGATGTCTTACTCTCCTAGATGTATTTTCTTATTCTGTTAATGAATTTTTCTGTTATTTAAAAAAAAAAACTTTAAATTAGAAAAAGTACAAGCAGATGCATAAACCTTTGTTGAGCATTTTCTACTCCTCCAAATTAGAGAATCCATCAAGTGTTGCCTACTATAGTAAATAGGATAGAATTTAATGCATGTGGGTTAGAACTTAGCGGTTGATAATGGAGAGGAGTAAGCAAAAAAATGTAGATGATTCATCCTGTTAATTAAAGTTATAATTTTTTTTCCATGTTTGATTTGCTTAAAATTGGTTTTTAAAACATTTTTAAAATTTTATAGAACTGTTGTTGTCTCCCCTAAATTTGTTGTCTGTCACATACCTGCATGTGACTCCTAGAGAGACAGGGTTCTCTTTTACTGGATCTGAAATTTGCAAATGAATTTTACAAATACACACACACACACACACCCACATTGTTTGGTTCATTGTAAATAACTAAATATTAAACTAAACATCATAATAGACCCTCATCTGATGCCTAAAGAGACCCTTGAGCAGATAAACGTCAATCTGAAGTAGTTTTAGCTAATGCTTTGCACTTTTGCTCTTCTAGGTTCAGAGTCATGTTCTAATTAATAACTTCTGCAGCTTTTTAAAGTGTTTTTAAGACTGGAAATAATCCTATGAATGGTTATACTTTATGTATTATGAAGCATAATCCACTGTTTTTTTGTTGCCAATAATTATTGCAATTGTTAAGGCCTGATATACATTGTTGGCTTACAATGTGGTCACTCAACATGGTAGTAGAACTACAGTTACCAAGAGTTCATGGGTCAATTCTTGTTGCCTCATTTATTACTTGTTTGTTGGAAACTTATCCAATTATCGATGTTAATCATTGTTTCTTTGCCTCTCTCCGTGCAATAGGGTTGTGTGTACTGGGTTGTGTTAAGGTTTGAAATACCTCAACCTGACTGCCCAAGGTTTTAGATCTAGTGATGACTAAACATAATTTTTATATTGCTAGTCTTTTTTTGGTCTTTGACATTTTCTCTCTTCTAATCCTCCACTTAAATTGAAATGTTGCACTTCTTACTAAATATGTCAGGCTCATGATGATGTCCATTCCAGGTAAGGGACTATGAAAGTTAAACTTCTAGATGATCATAATTTTTCTAGCTCAGTGAAGGGCGAAAGAAAGGCATTAAAAAAAGACAAATAAAAGCACAATCCAATAGCTATTGAAAATAGGTTAAATCCTATTTTATCAGATGTCTCCAGAGGCAAGTTAAAGCCTATTAAGCCATGTCATCAGGGATGATCATTTACAAACCACACACCCTTTGTAGTTTGATAGAGTTTCATTTTTACTGCACACTAAGCGAAAAAGAAAAAAACATAAGAAAAAGAACGAAATGAAAACTTGTCCAAAATGCATTGAAGGCAGATGTGGGGATATTTACCAGTTTCTTGAACCTGACTCTTCATTTTTTTTTAACCTCAAACTTTCATCAAAATTCTCTTCATCCTTATAGCCATCTCAGTTTCTTAAAACTATGTTTTGGAATGTTCGTGCTGATTTGTGGTTTGCTAGTGTTTTAGCATTTTGAGGCAGTCCTTGAATTAATGGTAAGGTTGCTCCTTTGGGACCAGTTGGTTTGAGTCCAAGGAAACAGCTTTGTAGGGGTAAGGCTGTGTACAATGTGACAACCCTCCCACTACCCTTGCAAAGCAGGGAGCCTTGTGGCCCGAGGTTGCCCTTATAGCCACCCCACTCTTTGTAAATTCCAAAAGTTCTGATTGTAACCTTAATTTGCTAAATAGTGCATTTCTAGTAAAAAAAATATAATTCCTATAGTTATTGAAGAATTTCTTTCGTTCTTGGAAAAGTTCTCCTGTTTATGATATTATTACCCAAAGTTTTTTGGTATGTTGCCCAAGGATAACTAAACAACTTGCAACAGGGATGACACAGTTTGCGTGCCTTAATGTTGGCAAGGCCGAAGATGGATTTCCTAACCATTAACTAAAAGCAAATGATTGCTGGAATTTATTGTTCTAGTTTTTTTTTTTTTTTTTTTTTTTTTAATAATTTTGGAAGTAACTTTCAATAGGTTAGAGCTTACGGAAAACTCTCATTGTGGCCCCTGGCAGATTTTGTCAGCTCAGTTTCTCATGCAACTCAGATGCCTCCCATCAACCATGATTGCATGGTCTGTTGCCTATGCTGCAAAGAGGTTCCTCTGAAAATCTCTAATGCGTGCATCAGCTGATGATCTACTGCAATTTGGAGGACTTCAAAAGCTGCAGCTACATTTAATTAGATTACATTTTCTGCCTGGAGGATCAGACTGTACAGCTAGTATCTCTATTACAGCCCTCAGAACAGGCAATTGGTGCTGCTTGAAAACTCCTCAACATGGCATGGTGTCAGCTCTGGAACTGCAGCCACCCTATTCTCTGGTTCTGTGCACTTATTTTATTTTGTTTTTTTAGCCGAAAAAACGAGGTACAATATAGAATCAAGGGAATTGCAGAAGAATTTTCTGCATGGGTGTTAAAGAAATCCAGTAGGAAAGCATCCTATCATATACTGCCAGATAATGAATTGGATTTGGTAACAATTCCATGACTTTCGGTTGCAGAAATCTGAATATCCTTGGGTCAAACCGATCAGAACTCCAGGAGGGTCCCTAATCACATGGTTTGTGACTGACAACTTGGGACAAATGATTGTAATTTAAAAATTATTCTACATGGGGGCAGATCTTCGATGAGAATTCCAGATGGAAAGGAGAGATTGGATTGGTAGTCTCTCTGCAAAGTATTGAATGATTTCGTAAAAAATACTGATAAACCAAACAATCAATAGATGAAACTGCGATTAATGTGTAAGATTTAAGGATGAACTGATTTGGTGACAACAGAAAAGCCTGCTTGGCTGTTAACATTGGCTATAGAGCCTTGCTTGGCCATTGCAATAAGGCTATCTTACAGTACCCATTAATTTTAGTGCACTGTTTACCAAAAAAAATCATATTGTTTTATAGTTTGCAATACTTTAATGGGTAACAAAATGTAGTAATGCAATTGAAATTAAGAATCAATTAATTAGAGACATTAAATTACTAAAAATGAGTCGATACTCAATATACACACATGAGTTTGAAAAATGATTGATATCAATAGTTGAATACATGAAGACAATATTACAAATTTACAACATAGAACATGTCACCTAAAAAAAGAATGATGCTAGGGTCTTCAGAATCTGCATCCCTATTTTTGCTTATTTTATTACTGTTGGAAAGTTTCAAAATTAATCTAGTCAACTCTCCTTAATTATAGGAGAAATTTCTGTAATTATGTAAATCTACTCTCCTTGATTATAGGAGAAATTTCTGTAATTATGTGAATAATCTTAGGAGATGTTCTAGGATATATTCTTAGGAGATATTCTAGGAGATTTGTTAGCAGTTGTCATTCCTTCCTTTTTTCTATTCTTTCCTTTATTATTCTTTCCTTTTAGATTATCCTTGTAGTATATAAGACATCTAGATTGTACCTAATTTTACAATAATAAGAAATACTATTTCAATTCTTCTCCACTTCTAGATGGTATCAAAGCCTGGTTTTCTTTTACTTTTGGCAGTCATAGCCTCTAAAACCTAGGCCTCACTGCCTTGACTCTGTTCAGCCTCCATTATGTCTAAAATTTCCGAAACTTCCACCCTGGCCAGACCTAAACCTGTGGTTAACACCAAAACTGAAACCAAGATAGCCCATACCGAACCCCATTCAGTCCAAATCACAAATATCCGTCTCTATGAAGCCAACTTCTTGAGATGATCTTAGTCAGTTCGAATGTATATCTGCGGGAGAGGTAAGATTGGGTACCTTACTGGTGAAACCAAGGCCCCTGACAGAGCAGACCCATCATGTGCTATATGGGATGCTGAAAATTCCATGATTATGGCTTGGCTTGTGAATGCAATGGATGAAGATATTAGTGCTAATTATATATGCTATCCTACTGCAAAAGAACTCTAGGATAATGTTAGTCAGATGTATCTTGACCTTGGAAATTATTCCCAGATTTATGAATTGCAGCAAAAAATTGGCAAGACCCAACAAGGGGAAGATAGTGTTACTAAGTATTTCAATGTCCTTAAGGGATTGTGGCAGTACTTGGATCTATTCAATGATTATGAATGGAAGAGCCCTGATGATTGCAACTACAACAAAAAGATGGTGGAAAATGCAAGAATTTTTAAATTCTTGGTTGGACTCAATGATGAGCTTGAAGAGGTCAGGGGGAGGATTCTTGGTAGACAACCTTTGCCTCCAATCGGAGAGGTATTTTCTGAAGTGAGACATGAAAAAAGGGGCTAATGGAATAGTTGAGAACTCGGCTTTGGTTGCTGCTAATCCTACTGTTTTGGCTGGTGCTAATGCCTCTGTACAATGGTCATATCCCAATCAAAAATCTCGAGTATGGTGTGTCTATTGTAATAAGTCATGCCATACCCGAGAAACCTGCTGGAAACTACATGGAAAACCGGAAAATTGGAAGAGCAGCAAACCTGGACTTGGAAACAACCAAGTCATTCCTAAAGCAAATGAAGCCTAGACCAATATTCTAAGTTCAGAGCAGATGGATTAGCTTCTTCAACTGCTAAAATCCATCTGATGTCCGGTACTTCTATTGGTTCCTTGGCCCAAACAGGTAATTTGTTGAGTGCCTATTCCAACTCTTTAGCCTTTGCACCATGGATTATTGATTCAGGTGCATTTGACCATATGACTAGTATATCTCAATTGTTTCAATCTTATTATCCTTGTCTGGGTAATAAAAAGGTTAGGATTGCAGATGGGAGTCTTTCATCCATTGCAGGAGCAGGTTCAATTAGAATTTATGAGAAAATAGAATTAAAATTTGTCCTTCACTTCTTTGGCATGCCTAAAAAAATCCTTTCCTGATAATAATTTCTGATTTGCCTTTAAAAGTATTTGAATGCACTATTTTTGTTCATATATCAGCTCACCTTAGATCTAAACTGGATCCTGGGGCTGAAACATGTGTGTTTCTTGGATATGCTCCCAATAAGAGAGGGTATAAATGTTTGAATCCAAAAACAAAAAATATTCACATCAGTATGGATGTCGTTTTTGTTGAAAATCAGTCTTACTTTAACCAAACTTATCTTCAGGGGGGAAAGAGAGTAGTGAAGATTTGTTTTGGCAAACTTCTATACCAATGCCTAATGTTTTCCTTGACGTTGACATCCCTATACAAAACATTCAAGGAACTGAAATTTGAAATAGTTAAACAAATAGAAATCCCAATCTGCCTATACAAAGCATAAAGGAATCACAAACATGGGGATAATTTTTATAGAATAATCCCTATTCTGAGCTTCGTGTTTATACTAAAGACAGGTATTGTTCTAATACTAAGGATCATCCCACAATTTCAGAGTAGAATCAACCATCACCTCCAAAAATTGGTCATTTGGAAATCCCAGGTAATCCTTCTACTACACTTCTAGTTGATCAATCTATTGACCTTGATGTACCTATAGCCATTAGGAAAGGAGTTAGAACCTATACCACACACCCCATTGCCAAATATTTATCATACCATAGACTCTCTCATAATCATAAGGCCTTTACATCCAATATTTGTCACCTATTTGTTCCAAGGACCATTCAGGAAGCTATGGATCATCCGGATTGGAAGTTAGCAGTTCTTGAAGAGATGAATGCACTACAAAACAATAGTACTTGGGAAATTGTTGATTTGCCAAAGGAAAAGAAAATTGTAGGTTGCAAGTGGGTGTTTACAGTTAAATGCAAGGTTGACGGCAATATAGAGAGATATAAGGCAAAACTCGTTGCAAAAGGGTTTACACAAACATACGGAATTGACTATCAAGAAACTTTTGCTCCAGTGGCCAAGATAAACTCAATCCGAGTGTTATTCTCCTTAGCTGTACATTCTAACTGGCCCTTACACCAGTTGGATGTAAAGAATGCCTTTTTAAATGGAGATCTAGAGGATGAAGTGTTTATGGAATTACCGCTAGGTTTTGAAGGTAATCTTGGCAGAGATAAGGTGTATAAATTGAAAAAATCATTGTATGGGCTCAAGCAATCCCCAAGAGCTTGGTTTGAACGCTTTGGGAAGGCTGTAAAGGGTCATGGTTACAGCCAAGGTCAAGCTGATCACACCATGTTCCATAAGCACTCAAGTGAAGGGAAGGTTGCTATTCTAATTGTCTATGTTGATGATATTATTTTGACAGGTAATGACAGCAAGGAACTTGAGAAATTAAAACAGATGCTTGCTAATGAATTTGAGATTAAAGACTTGAGTGACTTGAAGTATTTTCTCAATATGGAATTTGCAAGGTCAAGAAAAGGTATTTCTGTTTCACAAAGAAAATATGTGCTTGACTTGCTTGGAGAAACAGGTTTATTAGGGTGTAAAGCAGCTGAGACACCCATAGAGCCTAATCTTAAACTGCAACCTGCCAAGCTTGAGGAAGTAACCAATAGAGACCAGTACCAAAGATTGGTTGGAAGGCAACTTTATCTATCACATACACATCCTGACATAGCCTTTGCTGTCAGTATGGTAATCCAATTCATGCACTCACCAGTGCCTGACCACTTTGATGCAGTTTATAGAATCTTGAGATATTTAAAGGGAACTCCAGGAAAAGGTATATTGTTTGAAGACCATAGACATCTACAAGTTGAGGTATACACTGATGCAGATTGGGTTGTGAGTATAACCGATCGAAGATCAACTTCTGGTTATTGTGCCTTTGTTGGTGGAAATTTGGTTACACGACGAAGCAAAAAACAAAATGTGATATCTACGAGTAGTGCAGAGGCAGAATTTAGAGCAGTTGCTCATGGAGTTTGTGAAGTGTTGTGGATTAAAAAATTATTGGAAGAATTGAAAATCACTAATCCGCTACCTATGAGACTCTATTCTGATAACAAATCTGCCATAGCCATTGCTCACAATCCAGTGCTTCATGATAGAGAAAAACATGTTGAGGTCGACAAGCATTTTATAAAGGAGAAGTTGGACAGTAGACTGATTTGTTTACCCTATATCTCTACTATAGAACAAGTAGCAGATATACTTACAAAAGGACTACCAAAGAAGCAATTTGAAAATTTGATCGGCAAGCTGACTATGGTAGACATCTTCAAACCAGCTTGAGGGGGAGTGTTGGAAAGTTTCAAAATTTATCCAGTCAAGGAGAAATTTATGTAATTATGTAAATAATCTTAGGAGATATTCTAGGAGATTTGTTAGCAATTGTCATTTCTTCCTTTTCTCTATTCTTTCCTTTATTATTCTTTCTTTTTAGATTATCCTTATAGTCTATAAGACACCTGGATTGTACCTAATTGTACAATAATAAGAAATACTATTTCAATTCTTCTCCACTTCTAGAATTACTCTTATTTTATTAATAGTCCTTCTAATTTTAAATATTTATTACATAAAAATAAAATATAATTTTTGGTTAAAAATAATAAGTAGTATTTATTTAAAATATTTAAATAATTGAAAATTTAAAATAGTAGATATCTCATCTATTAAAAAATAAGTCATAAAATAATAAAAATATTAGTTATTTATATATAATATATTTATTTTAAGACCATTAAATTTATTTCTCAAATCTTAGCAATTAGGAATTTAGGTATTTATTGACCCTAATTTAATTGTTAAACTGCCTAAGTCTCAAATCCTATCCCTAAACCTAATATAATATATAAATAACTACTTAAAATAACTAAAGCTAAAACTAATATAGTCAATAAACAATATAATATATATAAATAAATACTAGTTTAATAGTTTAAGTAGACAAGAAAAAAAAAGAAAAAAAAAAAAACAAAAAAGAACCTGAATATTCAAGAATCAAGAGAGAGACAGAGAGTGCGCTGGAGGAGGAGTCTCAAAGAGTCCACTCCAAGACTCGAACTCTCGAAGACCAGAAGGGAGATGGGGCTGGCAGTGACTGGCAGAGTTGTAGGGCTGGCCCGTGACTGTCGAACAGGCTAGGACAGGGCTTTGAGCCTTTGACTGCTCGGGGGGGGGGGGGGGGGGGGAAAAAAACCCTTCGAGAACTCGGCTGCTCGAGGGGGGAGATTTTAGCCTTCAAACTCAAAGAAATTGGAGAAATGGAGGTGGGGGAGTGCAAACTAAGGGTTTCTTATTCTTCAGCTTCAAACAACAATCAAAGGTATGATTTCTTGATTTCAGTCTTTGGAATTGGTAGATTTGCTAAGGACGAGCGGTTGGGAGAGGGGGAATGTTGGGAATCATAAGAAAGTTGGGTGGATTTGAAGGAGAAAAGCCGAATCAAAGTGTCGGCTGCCGTAATGGTCCATAACGGACTGTAATGGTGCAATAACAGATCGTAATGGACTGTTACGGCCGTGAATTTTCTCCCCCCGCAATATGCGGTGAATACCATGGGCAAATCTCTACAGATAGAGCGAGTGTTGATGCCCTAATAAGCATGGACAAAAATGTTGGAGGGCTTACGGAGGCACCAGCTACTATTGAAACAGAGCCAGTTATGGAGGCTTGATTGGGGGAAGATTACGATGAGGAAAGTTGCAGTCTGTTGGGAGGATTCAGAGATTTGGCAGGAGGTATTCTCTCTGATCATGAACAGAATTTGGAAGAATAGTATGAAGAAGCAAATAACTGCCACTCAAACAGATTCGAGAATATGAGGATGAGTACTTGGATGCATCTTCTCTGTTGGACTTGGCAGATGCCGAGGTTTTTTTGCTGATCAAATGGATTGTATGATTGTTAATGGAAATGAAGGTTCGAGGCAATAGGCACTACATAAGGATGCAAGGACTTCTAACAAGTCTATTCTTTCTGAACACTTTATTAGGGATATCTACTGTTTCAAAGAGCTTGGATAAACTGTATCTAAACCCTTCCCAAATTGGTCAGATAGAGAAGACTTGTGTGGGAGGAGTTACCTGTGGTTTATGGCTTGTGCCCTCCTCACCGGTTTGGGAGGTGATTAATCATATTAGGTCCATTTAGAAACTGGGAGTGTCTAGAATTGCCTCTAGCATGTGGCATTTTGACCTTTTTTTTTATCAAGGAATGTGATTTAAGGCATATTCCTCTTTTTAATAATGGCATTTTTTCACCTTTGGGATTTCTTGAAGGTTGAATTTTCTAAAGGTTTTCATTTTTTTTTTTTATTTTTTTATTTTTGATAATGGGGTAGTAGGGAGAAGAATTAAGATGTGCAATATTTGAGATGGATAGAGACAACACTCCTCAGCAGGTTGGGTTTACAATGACATTTTTTCTGGATTGTCGGGATTTCTTGAAGGGAAACTTTTCTGAAGTTCTTGATGAGTTTTTTAATAATGAGGTGGTAGGGAGAAGTATTAACTAAAGATTTGTTTCCCTAGTAGAGATTTTGTGATTATAATCAAGGATTTTAAGCCAATTAGCCTGACTAGCGTCTATAAGATCCTTACTAAAGTTATCCAAGAGTTTGGCTGCAAAATACCATTTCCCATAATTAAAGTGCTTTAATTGGTGATAGACAAATTCAAGATGTAGCATCAGTAGAGAATGGTGTGGTTGAAGATGTAGTTCAAAGAAAAATAGGGGTCTGAGTTTTGAAATTAATTTTGATAAAGGTTATGATTGGTGGATAATTGTGGATGGAGGAAATGCATTCGTGGGTGCCTCTGTTCTGATGTTTTTTGAGTCATAGTGAATAGTGAGGCTAAGTCTTGGTTTCAAGCTTCTAGGGCTAATAGATAGGGAAATGCTCTGTCCCCTTTTCTTTTTTCTCTTTGGTTGATTCTTTGAGTAGGATTATTCATAGAGACACTGATACACATTTGATGCAAGGGATTAAGGTAGATCACAATGATTTGTCCATATTGCATATTGAGTTTGCAAATGATAGCATTCTCTTTCTTTTGTAGGATATGGGCTGCTGCTCTAATCTGCTAACCATCTTGCAATTGTTTGAAAAAGTGTAAGGGTTAGATTAGTTCTGTGTAATATCTTGAGCTTTATTTTTTATCGTGGAGTTGCAGTCAATGTTAAACATACCAATAGGAGATGATGAACATGGCTCACATGTCTACAAATGTATTTGAAACATCATTGTAAAGAATATATGTATTTGGAAGATACGTGATTCTCTCCTTCCTCTTCTCTTGAAAATGCTCATGAGCCTCATGGATGGCGTTGGCCATGAAAGGAGGGGATCATTGTCAATCCATTCATATCTAAGGGAAAACCTTTTCTTTGAGTTTGGATAAAGTGGGAAAGGGATAGTTTTTGCTTGTTGACCCACTCATAACTGGTGGGACATGCTTTCTTTTGTAGTGATGAAGTAGTTCTCAGATGGATTGGGCACTGGTTTTTGGCTGGTTGGGAAGGGAATTTCGAAGTATTAGAATTGGTAGTGTGGTAGATGTTTAGCAATTCAAACAACATAAGTTGGGCAGTTAATAGAGCTAGGGCTAGGATGGAAAGGAATTCGTTTTTACATATGCATGCAGCAAACAGAAACTTACCACAATATACCACAAACAAAATGAACTTAATTGAAAACTGCATAATCTAAACTCTATGCACGTGGATCTGAAATCTCAATTTTGCCCATTTTATAACATTTGATGCAGCATTAACTCTTTAAACAAATAGGTGCCCGCCACCATATTCCTCAATCATCTTTTTTTCTTCTCTTTCTGCCTTAAGTTTGCTGACTGCTGTTCTTTTGCAGGGAAGGAAACTGTGCACCAACTCTACGGTACAAGAGTGGCAGTGCTGGCTGGTGATTTCATGTTTGCACAGTCATCATGGTATCTTGCAAATCTTGAAAATCTTGAAGTCATAAAGCTGATCAGCCAGGTATGTGTCTAGGCTAGCTGTCAAATGTTCAAATAAAAGCTTTTATCAATGGAAACTGTTACTCATGCTCCTCACTTTGAAGCTTACACACCAGGGAAGCAGTATGAGATAAAACAATAGCCAAAAAAAAATAATAATAATAATAATAATAATAATAATCCCATTTGAAAACTAATAAACTGTAGGGTGGATTTGCTGTTCTTGCTAATGTTATCTTAAATATGAAAAAAAATTGGGTGTTATGGCAGGTTATTAAAGATTTTGCAAGTGGTGAAATAAAGCAAGCATCTAGTTTGTTTGATTGTGAGGCTAACCTTGAGCAGTATTTGATCAAGAGCTACTATAAAACAGCCTCCTTAATTGCTGCAAGTACCAAGGGAGCTGCTATATTTAGCAGGGTCGAAGGCAGTGTTGCTGAACAAATGTTCGAGTATGGTAAAAATCTTGGTCTCTCATTCCAAATCGTTGATGACATATTGGATTTCACTCAGTCAGCAAAGCAGCTAGGGAAGCCAGCAGGCAGTGACCTAGCTAAAGGCAACCTGACCGCTCCAGTGATTTTTGCTTTAGAGAAGGAGCCAAAACTGAGGGAGATCATTGAGTCCGAATTCTGTGAGGCAGGATCTCTTGATGAAGCCATTAAATTGGTAAAGAGTTGTGGTGGGATTGAGAGGGCTCAAGATCTGGCAGAGGAGAAGGCTGACCTTGCAATCCAGAGTCTCCAATGTCTTCCTCACAGTGCCTTTCGGTTGGCACTTGAGGAAATGGTGCAGTATAATCTCAAACGAATTGATTAGATGCACACTGCTGAAGCATATGTGAATGCTTGACAGGCAAAGGAGAAGGATGACAATAATTCCTGAAGCATGGGGAAAGAGGCCGGAAGTTGAAGCCTCAACCATCATTACAGGCATTTTTTTTTATCATGCCAATAAGTGCTTCTGCAGAAGATAATGCCTGTAATATGTTGTATATTCATAGAAGGCATTAAGCTGTGTTTTGAGCTCCCTGTAGCAGTCTGTCTATCCACAGCCTTCACACAAATTGGCCAAAGGAAAATGATCCAGTAGTACTCGCGCGCTAAATTTTTTTTTTTTTTTTTTTTGTTGGTAATTTACAATGTCAAAGCAATAACTTTCATTTGAAATTATTGGTTTATAAATAATGCGTCTCACATGAACCCTTTTGCATGCTTGCCCCTCTGAATATCTAGAATTAGTTTTGGATCAGATTGAAAATGGAAAGAGAGAGAGAGAGAGAGAGAGAGAGAGAGAGAGAGAGCTGGTGGAAATGGGTAATTGTTGAGCCTGAATTGTGAGTTGGTTTTGGACCAGTTCTAACGAAGGCCGTGTAGTGGCTAGGGTTCATCATTCATTACACCAATTGAAACTCTAGAAATGGAACCTAACTGAGTGTTGATTTGGCATTTTTGTGAACTGAATTAATTATAAAATTTCTATAATTTTTAAAAGGAAATTTCGATATTTTATTTAGGATTATGATTTTATGTGTGCATTTAAAATATTCATATAAATTAATCACCCAAAAATATTTGTACATATTATTTTGTAACTTTAAGGTATTATATATATTATTTATAACAATATATAATAT